>NC_087195.1:5252500-5287500 GCF_035594125.1 Scylla paramamosain
AACATACGATAAAAAAAAACATCAATATTGGCCAGAACACACATATCCCATCTACTAAAGCTGAGAAAAAGGTAGAAAATCACTTACTTCACCAAGATGGGCAGTGTAGTTTCAGAGCGAAGGTGGGGGAGGGGAAGGAGTGAAGGAGCGAAGGGGTACCAGCTGTCCTCACCTCGCCGTGGCCGCCAAAACATTCCTCAGGCTCCTCTGTCCCACCATGGCCTCGCAGGAGCTCCTCACCAGGCTGGAGCAGAAGGCGGTGCAGGCTGAGCAGATGATAGACCTACTCAGCCAGCAGGTAAGTGTGTTAATGAGGTGAGCGTGACAGACAGGTGACCGCCTCGCCGTCAGTACACGTTATTTTAGTAACGTTGCTTGGAGTGCTTGATGAAGTAAATCAGATATAGTTTTGTCACTTTGGATATGTGATGGTGTTTAACTTTCGTTCTAGCAAGATGAATTAAGGTAAAATATAAATTACCTAGCTGTACTTAATGTAAAATGATACATTTACATACGTGGTGTTAGTGCGTGCTCTCTCTCTCTCTCTCTCTCTCTCTCTCTCTCTCTCTCTCTCTCTCTCTCTCTCTCTCTCTCTCTCTCTCTCTCTCTCTCTCTCTCTCTCTCTCTTTCTCTCTTTCTGCATTTTTACCTGAAGCCATATGACAGTTGTAGAAAGTGTTGCAGTGTTCTCAAGTTGTAGTTTTGGAAATGTCACGTATTATGACTGGCCTACTAAATCAACACTAATATCTTTAAGTAACCATTATCTATCTCTTCACCTAAATAAATTAATTAATCAATAAATAACAAAAACATTTAGCTGAAAGAAAATGTGCTGAAAGTAAAGATAACAATAGAATAAAAACTGTCTAACCATGCTGGTCTACTAAATGCATATATGTAGACTCATAGAACACAAAATTAGGGTCTTATGGAAGTATCCTTTGCTTCATAACTTCCTGAGAGGTGACTATTATTTTTGAGCAAAAATATGATGATTTCTTTATTCATAATCTACACAATGAAAGAATTACCAATAAAAAAAAAAAAAAGTGAATTAATCAAAACCTAATCCAACACTGGGATGTAAAATGCTTGTGTAATTTCAGTCACAAAGATATTTTAATTCCTGAAAATATGATCAAAGCAACTGTCTCACCTTGAATTGTACAGCCACAGTCCAGACAGCTTCCAGTCACTCCAGCATGCGTCAGAGGTGTTTGTTGCCACAGATCAGACAGCTGCAGGCGGCGGCGGCAGACTCACAGAAGGAGCAGCTGAGGAAGGAGAACCAGGAGCTGCGCCTTGAAGTGGACCGCCTCAAGGAAACCCTGGTGGCTCTGGAGAAGACTCAGGGAATACAGCAGGTGTGTGTGTGTGTGTGTGTGTGTGTTCATCTCCATAAACTAACAGCATCAAGAAATTTGTAACCCAATGAATTCACTGGTGCAAAAAGGCAACAAGCTAATTATTGTGCTTTATTTCTAGTGTGTGTGTGTGTGTGTGTGTGTGTTCACCTCCATAAACAGCATCAGACAATTTGTAACCCTCTGAATTCACTGGTGTAAAAAATGCATCAAACAAATCATTATTCCTTCATTTTTTGAGTGAATGACATAAAACTGATATATTACTCATTCTCTTTCCAGCATTATGACTTCACCAAATCCACAGCAGGGCATGGTATCAACGGCCCCACGCAGACACCAGCCCCTGCAGCAGTACAGCCGGCACCAGCCCCTGCAGCAGCACCACCACAGCAGAAGGCAGAGAAGGTGACAAAATAAACTCCAAAGTTAATAACATTGCTCATACAATACCTCAGGAGATTAAAGGACTTGGTTTACTTATTGACTGACAAGAGATGCTTAAAAATACCTCTGATAACAAGAATGAAATCAGT
Organism: Scylla paramamosain; assembly: GCF_035594125.1. Taxonomy (NCBI): domain Eukaryota; kingdom Metazoa; phylum Arthropoda; class Malacostraca; order Decapoda; family Portunidae; genus Scylla; species Scylla paramamosain. Next base: position 5,254,407 of record NC_087195.1, read on the forward strand.
TGCATGTGAATAAGAGGCATACTCCTTATACTTAAAAACAAAATCATAACAGGAGAAGGTGAACAAGAAGGCAGAGAAGAAGGAAAAGAAGAAGGCAGAGGGAGGGGAGAAGAAGGGAGAGAAGAAAGCTGAGGAGGAGGCGCCCGTGGATGTGTCTCGCTTGGATTTCAGAGTGGGTAGGATTGTGACAGCAGAGAAACACCCGGATGCTGATGCTCTCTATGTGGAACAGGTGAGACACTTCTCCTCCCACTGCCGTCTATGAACATAACACAAAAGCACAAGGGAAGCTGCAAGAAGCTGTCAGACCTACACATGGCAGTCCCTACATTAAACATACCTATATCTACTATATTCATAAATTTATCAGATCTAATAGTTAATTGATTGATTGACATTTAATCCCTATATGAAACTTACTAACTATATCCAATTATCCTCATCCATACATTTATTAGATCCAGTGTTAGTTGATTGATCGTAAAACCTTTACTGAATCAACTTTTAAGAGGAGACAAATTATAAACTAACATGTCCTTTCAATTTAAAATGATCATAGATAGAGTAGCAATGAGATAACTTTCTTTTCCTTCACTGAAACAAATTAAATCACTCATGTGCTTTTAGTTTAAAATGGATATCAGACAGAGTAACAATGACCTAACTTCCAAAATTAAATAACGTACTTTTTTAAATGAACACCAAAGTAATAACGAGCTAACTTTCATCTCCTTCCTATTTCAGGTGGACATTGGGGAGGAGAAGAAGAGGACAGTGGTGTCCGGCTTGGTGAGGTTCATCCCGGTAGAGGAGATGCAAAACAGAATGGCTGTCTTACTGTGCAACCTTAAACCGGCCAAGATGCGCGGCGTGACCTCAGAGGCCATGGTGATGTGCGCTTCCACCCCAGAGAAGGTAAACACACACACACACACACTGATAGCAGCCAGTGTTTTTGTTCCTTAGTAAGATGGTAAATACTGGCAGTGATATAGTGAGACCAAGGATGCTAATAGTGATGCTGGTGTTGACTTCTTTATCTTTATAGTGATGATACCAAGGCAGCTAATGGTGATGGTGATATGAATGACAAGCTTCTTCCTGCAGGTGGAGATCCTGGCACCACCCGAGGGCAGCCAGCCTGGCGACCTCGTGGAGTTTGAGGGCTTTACACGCCACCCCGACCCCGTCCTCAATCCCAAGAAGAAAATATTTGAGACTTGTGCGCCGGACCTCAAGACCAATGCAGACAAGGTGGCGGTGTACAAGGGCGTGCCATTCACTGTGCCGGGGAAGGGCGTGGTGAAGGCACAGACTCTCGGCAATGTTCAAGTCAAGTAATGAATAACAAAATAGTTCCGCCCGCCATCACATTGCAGCTTCTCCGTTTTCTTTGCTGGGTTGCAAGATTTTATGGCTGGACTTGACTTCCAAGTTATTTTTGGCTTTGTTCAGAATGATTTAGCTGTTTGCTATTTCTATCTTTATAGGGGAACTTGTGAAGCAATAAACATTGCTTAATTTTGAAACATGTTTGTATATCCAATACCCTCGCTCTATCCCTATTTAACTGGACGTATTCTCTCTACCCTGCTGCAGTGTATCATTCCTCAACTAGCCTTCACCCTTACATGGAATTCTTTGCACCCACACCAGCCTGTATATCACACCTGTAAATGTGGTAAAAATATTATTCAAAATGAGCACTTAACAAAATTTTGGGAAGACTGGTGTCACAGAAAGTCGAGTGTAGAAATGCAATACTTTATACATAAACATTATTTCACCAGTGATTGTTGTCAGCCTTAATATTGCACTTAACCTAAGCCTTACCCCAATGTGCAATACACATTTCTAGGAGACAAAAAAAGTGCATTATAACACATTCCTGATATAATCTGTGGTTCAGGATGCTGACATGAAACCATAAACTATGTAGGGCAGTTATTCATAGTGAATAAATAAAGAAAATGATAAAATAATACTCGGTAATAGAAACACATAAAAAGATAGTTAGCAGTAAAAATTATCTGGTATCATAAAAATAGATAAATGAATAAAAACATGATAATATAATACTTAGTGATGCAAATACAATAAAGCTAGAATTAGAAAAATATCTGGCATCATGACTAAAGAAAATAATAATAAAGTCATACCATGAACAAAACATCTGTAAAAGAAATATTAAATCATTCAACATAAGTTTGGTAATACTTAGCAATATGAATACAAGATAGAAGATGCAAATGGAGAGCAAATCACACAACACTACTATGAAAAATAATTCAGCAAGTTGATGAAGAAACTGTAAACTGTAAGGTACAAAATATGGCACCACAAATGTAATTAAATATAGTGTTTGAAATATAACAACAAAAAAATTGAATAAATATATGGTAATATACATACAAAACATAATAAAACAAAAAGGGAAAAGAAAAATCTGAGGAAAAAAGTTAATTAATTAGGCAAAATATTAACAAGAACCTTGAATAAATGAACATATTTATATAGTTAGTAAAAATGGTCAATAATCTCAGGCAGCATTATATAATCAGTAATAATGATGTCACAGAGTCTGGCTTACTGTCATCAGCAATAAAATAATGTTGTGTTTTCATTATACATAAACTTAACAAGGAAAGATAAAGAATAAAAATATATATCTAAAGAAACATTAATACAGTAAAATCCCTCTTATCCGGCATCAACGGGACCGCCGACATGCCGGATACTTGAATAGAAGTGAAATTATGTCCACAATCACCACCCTACACTCACGCATCTTACCATAACAAAGATCAGCTGATCTGATCAGCTGCTTAAGTGTAAGCACAACACACTTCCTCTTTTCTACAACTTTAGGCATGATGAAGGCGTCAGGTGATAAACAGTGCACACGCGGGACTGAGTCACTGAGTAAACACAGTGCAGTGGGCCATGGGTGGCGCGAAGCAGTGCGCTCTGGTGGCGAGGGGACAAAGTATGCCTGGCGCGGGAATTTTAATCGATTTTATGAGTACATTGATTTTTTATTGATTTTAAGGCTCAGGGAAAAATGTGCCGGATACTTGAAGCTGCCGGATACTCGAATGCCGGATGAAAGGGATTTTACTGTAATAACAGTAATGATAATAATACCTAGAGGCTTAAGAGAAACAATTTAGAAGATTTAGAGATGCCCTTTTCAGTTAATAAGGAGGAAAAGGAAATAGAAAAAAGTTAATATATCAAAAAGCTACAATAAACTTAGTGAAAATGCATTTAACTGACAACTCTTTAAAAATATAACAACGGTAATAATGATATCTAGAAGAGAGATTATTTTCAGTTAGTATGGAGGAGAAAATAAGTAAATAAAGGAAAGAAAGGAAAAACGAAAAAAAAATAAAAATAAAGTAACGCCCATACATTTTGAAACAACCATAAAGAAAATACAATTAATGACACACAACCCTTAAAAAATATACATAATAATAATAACTAGAGATGTTATTTTCAGTTAGTATTGAGAAAATAAGTAAATAAAAGAAAAAAAAAAGAAAAAAAACAATTACATGACACAAATCTTGAAAAAATATACATAATAACAATAACATTAATAAAAACAAAAGCAAATAAATAAATAGTCATCTGCATTACTACAACCAATTACAGTAAGAACAACTTGATATAAATGGTGTAACTAATCTAAAAATACTGCATACCATACTCTACATATCATAGCTAACATCTTTCCAGTAACACACCAACACTTTAATTAAAATGGCAAAAAACAAAACTCCGAACCTAGTAACACAACCCACAACCTTTAAATGAAATATACACTTTTTATTTATTTTTCTTTTCCTTTTTTTTTTTTATTTATATATATATTTTTTTTAGCTGCACTTATAAACATAGGAAAGCAAGGCAATAAAAAAGCTGCCAATAATATTTTTTTTCTCTTCAGCAAGTGTATCTTGTTTTGTTACATTCAAATCAAGCTTTTATTTTTCAGTCTATTCTTTTCTTCTTTACTCTTGTATTATTACACAGCTTTATTTCTTGCTTATTATAAAAGTACATTCTTCAGTCTTACTTCCTATCCCTTTGCAGTTTCTTCCATCTTTTTTTTTAACATTTTCAGAATTTTTTTTTTTAATCCTCTTATTTCAATTATTCCTACAAACACCATTTACTCTCAAAATTTTATCCTTTCAAAGCTTCCAGCACATCTTCTATTTAAATTTCCTCTTTCAAGTACTTCCCTTCAATAAATCTTCATGTAACACCATACACAAAACATTTTCCTCCATTTCCAATACCCTTCCAAGCTTTCCATCCCACCCTCACTTAATTTCCCTAGATTTTATCCTTTCCCTACCTCTTGCAGCTCTCCAGTTCATCCTAGCTTCTTTTTCTCTAGTTTTTATCCTTCCATTTCTTTGTTTACTCACCTGCTTAAACTTCCCACCTTTTCCAAGCCTCCTCATAACCATTCTAACCTTTCATATAACCTATCACTCACTCACTCCCAGTTAGTTAGTCTGTGTCAGGTGGTTCCTCATGAAGGTAGGGAGAACAAAGGAGGCCCGGTGAATCTCTGCATTGTAGTACTTAAGGCCCATCTCATTTGCCTTGTTATGGTCCCAAACCCTCAGTGGCTCCTTGAAATTAGTGGCCTGTAGGGAAGAGACGAGGTGAGAGGAAAGAAGAAGGAAGGTTAGGTTGGGTTGGAAAGAAGGAAGGGGAGATCAGGCAAATGTGTGATAGAAAAGAAAGGAAATAATGAAGGAGAGAAGAAAGATAGGAAGGAAATAATGAAAAGATGATGATGGAAGAATGGAAAGAGATTAGGGCAAAAAAAATTAGGGAAAAAATAACCAGAATGAGATCAGAAGAACAACTTAAACAACAATTATAACCATCCCTTTTATATGAGAGGGGCAAGAAAACCACAGGAACTTTGAGAGCAACAAAAAAAAAAAAAAAAAAAAAAAAAAAAAAAAAAAAAAACACGTCTTTTCAATCCCCAACTTTTTTTTTTGGCTTACTGGGTTAACACTGCAGAGAATGAAGCCAATCTGTCCACCAGGATAGGTTGGGGTGTAGGTGTAAGCGTAGTCCACCACAGGGAACACCTCACGACACCCGTTCATTAGCTTCATTATGAGGTCAGCGTGAAGCCACATGTTCTCGCCCTGAGCAGGAGAGAAAGGCAGGAAGGAGCGAGATGAAACTAGGTGGTAACTGTAGTGAGAGTTGATATATAAGCAGGTGAGTGAGGTGAAAGTTTATGATGATTTAAATAGGTGGTGATTTCAGTGAAGATCAAGGTAGGTGATGATTGTAATGAGACTTAAGATTATTCAAGCTGACCATCTTACAAACATACACACACACACACACACACACACACAAAAAAAAAAAAAAAAAAAAAAAAAAAAAAAAAAAAACTCATTATTATATGCAGACAAATACCCACAACTATCACTATCATTATTTTTCATCACTGCACATCACTACTTGCTAAGTCACCACTCTTCATTATCACCTCACAGCAACACACCACCACCACCACCACCACCTTTACCTGGCAGCACAGAATCCCACCCTCTGCCAGCTTGCCCTTCATCTTGACATAGTAATCCTCGTTGAACAGAGACACGGCAGGACCTGACGGGGTGGATGCCAAAGAAACACGTCACATTTACAGTACAGGAAAGGAGAGAGTTAATCTGAAGACTAGCATGACTTATCTTCTCAATTAGTTTCTTTTCCTTTAAGCATTTCCATTTAATCCTTCCACTGCTAATTAATTATTCCCATCATCACCTACTTCTTTTAAAAGGACAATTGATTTTACTTCAGTATCTAAAAATGTACTTCTGCAACTTACGAAAGACAAAATTAGCATCATATTTCTTTTCTCTATGTCCGTCCAAACAAGCTATTACAGAGATCTCAATGTACAATGCACAATCATAGCAGTGGAAGGGTTAAAACAAGAAAGTACTCCCACCATCCTTAGTCCCCTCATCCCCCTCGTCAGGCACCACGGGGTCTGAAGCGTCCGTGATGATGATGTCAAACTTCTCCTGCGTCTCCTCCAGGAACTTGGCGCCATCCCCAGTGTGCAGGGTCAGCTTGGGGTTGGAGAAGCCGCACCCCATTGACGGCACGTGTGTCTTGCATGCCTCTATCACCTGCGTGGGGAAGGCACGAGTGTCAAGCTTCTCCCCTCACTCCTCTGCCTTGGGACTCGGAAACTTGCTTTATATCTTCACTCATTTATTTGTTTATCTACAGTTCTACCAGACACATTCTGAAACACTTCTGCATCACACCTCCACACTTTAGTTGAAGTGACATGGGGTTTTAAGGGTATTTGTATGATTCTGGTGGCAGATGAACAACATTTCCACATTACTGATTGGGAAAACACTCTTGAAAACCCGCCTAATCATCTCTGTGGCCCGTGAAAATAGTCGTGGTGAGAGAGCAAAGCGTTTCTAAATACAAGCCACTGTTTCAAGTCATGTGCTTACCTCCTCGTCAATCTCGCACTGCACCACCTCCTCCACCGCGGGATGTCTGGCCAGCTCCCGAACCACGCCGCCATCCCCGCCGCCCACCACCAGCACCTAGCAAAAAGAATAGCAAGATACACAGTGCATTGCGGGTCATTGGGATATTGAAGGTTACTTCTTAATAGACAACCGAGTGAGAAGTAGCCAGGAAACACAACACAGCAAGGTCCCAATGCGCCTCAAAGAAGAGAAAAGTAGAAACAGACAGAAAGAGAGTGAAGAGAAGACATGAAACACAACAAAAGAGGAGAGAAACTTTATAAACAAAACAGAAAAAAAGAAAGTGGACAAAGAAATAATAAAAAAAATGTAAGTAAATAGATAAAGATAGATAAATGAAAGAAAAAGAGTGGAACTGTATAAACAAAGCAGAAAAAGAAAGAATTAACAGATAAGCAGTGAAGAGAAGCCAGCAAGCACAGCAGGTCCCAGCACGCCTCACCACCTCACCTTCCTGGGGTTGGGGTGAGCGTTGAGGGGCAGGAAGGTGATCATCTCCTGATAACTAGCCTCATCCCTCTCCGTGAACTGAATGGCGCCATCCAGCACCAGCACCTTGCCGTGGTTGGTGCTGCCAGAATAACCAAAGGGGTATGATTGGTGCTAAGCCTACACTGACAATGAGAGGCTGATCAAACACACAACCATCCAAAAAATAATGATAGATAAATAAATAAAATAGGTAATAATAATAATGATAATGATAATAATAGCAGTGTTATGATGCAAGGATGGAAAAGAAAAAGATTAAAAAGACAATAATAAAGACAGAATAAAGAAAATCGTTAAGACATATAAACCATACACACCACCACCACCACCACCATCACCAGCGCACCTCTCAAAAATCTCAATGTTCTGGAATTTGCTCCGTTTGTGCAGCAGCTTGCAGTCCACCTTGAGGGAGAATGCTTGGCCCGGCCACATGGGGGACCGCTCAGTGTACCATCCCTTCAGGTTCTGGTCCATGGCTCTGTGGGAAGGGACACATTTTCATAACATTTTTCTTTTTTTCATGCTTTTTTCTTTTCAAAATGCTGTACTGGCTAGAAATTGGCAAATCTATTGTGTTTGATCCCCTTCTTTCTTGTAAATGCTGATAAAGGTTTCATATATTGCTTTTTTTTTTCCAGTGATACATTACAATACGGATATTACCAACTTCCCTCAATGTACCATCCCTTCTTGGTCCATTATGTCATGCAAGAACAATCAATGAATTAAAAACATTCTCGGTCTGCATATTCTCAAATGTTTTTAAGAGCCTATCAGAGGAAGTTTTAGAGTTCTCAAGGAAAATTTCATGACTACTGATACTTCAACAAGAATTCTGCATTATTGAGAAAGAAAACATTAATGAGAACATTTGTAACCACCACTGGGGCTTTTGTTAACCAATACTTCAACAAGAATTCTGTATTATCAAGCAAGAAAACATTAATGAGAACCTTTGTAATCACCTCTGGGGCTTTTGGTAAGTCAGAAAATGCTTCAAAGTACCTACACTTACGAGTATTTCACCACAAGATGGGAACTACAAGTATATATATAAAAACTGATGCTTCAACTAGAATTCTGCATCATCACATGGGATAAACACTTATGAGAACCTGACTTATCATCCCTGGAGTCCTTGGTAACTGTCATGGGGAAAACACTTCAAAGTAGAGAGACTAACTTCACCAGGTAGCAATGATACAAACTAATCTGTGTTCCTGTAAGTGACTGTGACAAGTATCAATGGGAAACACACGAGAACCTGTCTAATTTCTGGGGCCTTTAAATATTGTCAAAAACAGATAACTATAAGTATCTATATATATAAAAAATTATGCTTCAATAAGTGTTCTGCATCATCATATTAGATAAACACTTATGAGAACCTGACTCATCATCCCTGGAGCCCTTAGTAACTGTCATGGGTGAAACATTTCAACAAAGACTAACTTCACCAGACAGCAATGATACAAGCCAACCCGTATTCCTGGAAGTGACAGTGACAAGGAAGTATGAATGGAAAACACACGAGAACCTCTCTAACCTCTGGGGCCTTTAAAACTGTCAAACAACAGATCTTCGACTACAGATAACTATAGACATTAACTTCCAGTGAGTGACAGTGAAAAGGGAGTATTAATCCACTACTACAAAGCCATCATATCATGTAGAGTGGTTTTCCTTATCTCTACAGCCTTATCTTTCGTCAGATGCGACAAAGGCCTTATCAATCTCTTCCCCATATCTTTAAGTGATCACACTATAAAGACCACATACAACATCTGACCTCATGATTTCCCAGGGTCACAATATCTAAAGCTCTCACTGTTCTGGTCATGGGTTCAATCTTTGCCAGATAAGGTCTCATGGCTAAAGATTTCCTCTACCTTCAGATCAATGTCTACTATGGATGGCACAAGGGAGGGATTGCAATTTCCTTCCTTCATGCCTTTATATATGCAAAGGATCTTATCAATATATTTAGACTATAGATGAAAATGACACTGTAAATGGCTCCTGAGAGAGAGAGAGAGAGAGAGAGAGAGAGAGAGAGAGAGAGAGAGAGAGAGAGAGAGAGAGAGAGAGAGAGAGAGAGAGAGAGAGAGAGAGAGAGAGAGAGAGAGAGAAACAAACATTACACAATTACACATCCAAAATAAAGTGAACCTCATACTTACTTCCATATCGATCTTACCATATACATTTGTTTCCTTGTGTGTGTGTGTGTGTGTGTGTGTGTGTGTGTGTGTGTGTGTGTGTGTGTGTGTGTGTGTGTGTGTGTGTGTGTGTGTGTGTGTGTGTTTCAGAGGAGCTGATGTGTTAATTTCATTGGGTAAAACTTCAGTCCAAGACTCCTCTTTCTACCGGAGGAGTCTCACCACATACTAGTACTTGGCAGACTCACAAAGCTTGGTATGTTTTGAGACACTGAAGGCAACACAGAAACAATCTATTGATATAAATATGCATTGTATTTTTTAGGTTAATTCTCTTCATGACAATATACAAAAAACTGAAAAGCTCAATTCTATATATAACAAAACTGTAAAGCTCATTTCTATAAAAAAAAGAAGCTTCATAAAATATTCACACACACAAAGGCACCAAATTTCTGTTGCTAATTGACAGTTTAACAATGCCTTGGTGGACTGGTGATATTTTTTTATGACTAAGATAAATAATTCCTTTCTTCATTATCACTCATCATCACTATCTATTATTGCTCTTATCCTCTGCTTCTTGCTGGTCTGAGACACCACTTCCTCTTGCTGCTCCTCTTTCTCACCCTCCTCCTCTTCCTCCACTCTCTCACCCACGTCCTTCTCTTCCTCGGAGTCTGAATCAAGCACCAAACGTTTCTTCTTCTTCTTCTCCTTTGACATCTTCCTCTGTGACAATTCTCCATCACTATCATCAGACAGCATCCTCTTACTGACCCTGCTGTTTGGCCTTGAGGATGACGGGGTAGACCTGCCAGTGAGGGAGGACAAAGGGACATCATCTTCACTAGATTCATCACCTGCTACTGACCGGCGTTGAGAGAGGCGGCCATCATCACTCTCCTCCCCATTAAGTAGTGACGCTCCTCTGAAGTGATTCTCCTTGTCCTCAGAACTTGAGCTAGTGACCTTAGAAGTTTTGGGTTTAGTTTTCGGCTTCAGTTTCTTTGGCTTCCTGGGTTTTATCTTCGCTGGCTCAGGTTCTACAGGTTCAAGAGGTTCATCAGGGTTCTCTACGTCCTGGAAGTCACCTGAGGCTCCCTGTGTGAGATACTGTGCACGTTTACGCAGCCCATCCACTGACAGCCTTGAGGGGACACGCCAAAACATCTCCTGGTGGGTCATTGGAGGCTGCAGACCAACAAGACGGAGGAGTTTGTGGAATTCTTCATCTTCCATGGCATCCGTGCAGGCCTGGGTGATAGCAAGGACAGGCACTGGTTCAAAATCCCCATCCTCCTCGCGGTCGTCAGCCACGTCACGCAGGATTCTGGCCAGCCACTCCACTGCCTCACCGCGCCCTGCCCCCAGAACCACATTGAGGGCCTTAGAGATCAGTGCTGGGGTTGCTACAGGGACAGGAGGAGCTGGGGGGTTTCTAGAGGCTTGCTGGGACCTTGTGGTGTTGTCTCCCTCCTCGTCGCTCGCTGATGTTGCCTCACTCTCGCTTCCTTCGTCTATTTCCTCGTCACTGGCCTGGTTTGCTGAGAGGAAGTCCTGCCCAGTGCTCCTCTTTGATGCTTTCGTTGTGGCCTTCTTAGCTCTCTTCTTTCTCAGCTGCTTCCTGTCCTCCACCAGACCAAGCTCTAAGATCTTCTCCACCACCCTGTGTTTGGGTCTCCGCAGGCTCATGTTGTCCATTATCCTGCCCACAATGTCCATAGCTTCCTTGTTCTCCTCAAACAGCCGCCTCAGCTCCTCCTCCTCCTCTTCCGTCCACGTTCTAGGGGCGGAGATCTTGATCGTCTTCTTCCTGAGGTCCTTCAGGTCATGGATGAGGCCAAGCTCCTTCAGCTTCTTGATGACGGAGCGCCGGGTCCTGTTGTTGCTGATGAGGCGCTCCATGATGAGGTCCACCATGTCCTTCTCCCCACGGGCCTCCATTGGGATCTCCTCCACCTCCCTGTGCAGCATCCTGAGCTCCTCCTCCTCCTCCTCCCTCCAGGCCATCTTTGCCGCCTGCTTCCCGCTCTCCACCTCTCCGTACCCACACTCAATCTCCACCGCTTCCCTGTTGGTCTTCCAGAACAGCAGCTCCACGAACACCTTGGGGTTTGTCTCCGCCACTTTGTACAGCTGCCGCACGATGTACTTGCCAAACCTGGCGATCTCCCTCGGCGACTCACTGGTCGTCCTGAGGGGGTCCTCCATGGCTCTGAGGAACACCAAGAAGAGGGAGGCCTGGAAGAAGATGGCAGGCAGCTTGCAGTCCCAGGCCAGGCGGTGGAAGAGCTTGAGGATGCAATGGTTGGTGTGCTTGGTGTTGGTGGGGTAGTGGTGCAGCAGGCTGCTGTATGCCTTCACCACTTTGGTGTTGGCAAAGCGACGCACAAACCCAATGAAGTCAAACTCTTGCTCTGACATCAATGCCATCCTCTCCTCCTCCTCCTCTTCCTCATCCTCATTCTCCTCCTCCAGCTCCTCCACTGGGGCTTCCTGGGGGGCACTGAGGTTGGCCAGAAAGATCTCCTGCAGGGTGAGGAAGTCCTGGGTGCTGTCAGACTCCTGCGGGCCAAATATGTCCCCCTCCGGCCACACCTCCCTGGCTGCCCGCATGAGAGCCACAGCCTGGGGCAACTCCTTCCCTCTGAGGTGCTTGCTGATCCTCCGCATGGCCGTCTCCTTCTGCGCCTCCTCCGGCTCCTCTGACAGGGCATCAAAAGGCACCATGTCTGGCAGGCTCTCTGACGGCCCCTGCACCACCGCTGCCACCTCTGGCGATACTTCATCCCAGAGGTCCTGCAGCTGCTCCTGGGTGAGTGCTGTGGTGCCCGGCATCGCTGCCACCTTGGGCTTCTTCTTGGGAGCCTTCTTACCCTTTCCCTGGACAAAGACATGCCTTCCCTTCCTGCACATGCCCTCCAGCAGCTTGAGGAAGATGTGTGTGGCCTCCACTGCATCTCTGAGGTAGCCCAGGGTCATCCTGAGAGGGTCATAATTCTGCAGGAGCAGCAGCATCATCTCGCGATACTCCACCACATAGAACAGGCGGCTCTTCAGGACCCTGGAGGACTCGCGCACATCCTGGCTGGGGGAGGCGTCCATGTGGGCCAGGGTGGCCAGCAGCTCCTGGTACGCCCTGAGGGCTCGGTGCATGCGGCGCGACCACACAGCAATCTTCTTCTTCTCGGCCGTCATCCTCTCGAAGTAGTTCTCAATCTGGGTCTGGATGAAGTGGAAGGTCTCGATGGCCAGCGTCTCCGTCACCAGCTCCACCTTGAAGTTGTGGTGGCGGTTGAACTCCATGAAGAAGCGGATGGCCCACATGTAGTAGGTCTCATCGTGCTCCTGGGCGCGGGCACGGTCCAGCGAGTCCTTCACCGTGGCCATGATGGTGTTGTACGCCCCTGCCACGAACTCTGCACAGAACTCCTGCAGGAACATCCTGACAGCCAGGATGGAGTGGCGCCGCGTGGAGGTCTCCTGCATGGGGACGCGGTTCTTGTTGTGCTTGCGAGGCTTCTTGTTGCGGTCAAAGGAGATGTCAGAGACGCTGGCAAGCGGCCGGTGCAGGATGAGGTCCTGGTCACTGATGCTCTTCATCTGCCGCACCACGTATGTGCCACCAAAGCGGGAGTGGCGTGAGGCAGCGGCACGACGCCGGGCTTCACGCTGCAGGGCCTCCAGCTGCCGCAGCTCCTGCAGCTTGCGGTCGTCCTCCTCCTTCTCCTGGTCGGAGCGGCGCAGGTTGGCAGTGGCCAGCCAGCAGGCGTCCTGCTCCCTCAGCATGAGTGAGATGATCTCCAGCAGGTGGAGGGAGAAGTCGTGCTCAGTGACAGAGGTGGTCATGTACAGCAGGAGCTCTGCCGTACCAGACAAGTGCATGGCCCACAGTACCTGATCATGCACAGAGGAGTCGTTGTCAGTGCGGCCTTCCTCGGGGCTGGCTGGCGCCCACAGCACGTTGCGGATCAGCACCAGGATCCGCTCCAACAGCAGGCGGTCATCCTCCTCCCGCTCCTCCTTGGGGATCTCCAGGAGGGCCCTGAGGCGACCTGCCAGGGCCTCCCACACCTGCTGACTCGTGAAGGCCTCCTTGTATGCCTGCTGGTGCCGCACCAGCTGCAGAAACTGCTTTCGTGTCACCTTCTCCTCTGGCAGCTCCTCCCGGAACAGCAGGAGTGCAGGGTTGGTGAGGTCCACCAGCAGCCTCACCACCAGATGCAGCAGCTCCTCATACTCGCTGTGCTCCTGCAGCAGTGGCAGCAGGTCCGTCTGCAACACACGGGAGTCCCCCAGGGCGCGGCGCACCTCGTGGCTGTCATCGTCCCGCCGCAGGTATCGTAGCAGGTCCTTGGTGGTCTCCAGACAGTCCGCCTCACAATGGTAGTGCAGCCCATCACTGTAGCCCAGGGAGGAGCAGGCCGCCAGCAGCTCAGCGTGGACCAGTCCCTCTGCCATCCTGCAACCACCACCACCACACTATAGGCCCCTCTCCATGCCACACTCCCACTCCTCACCACATACACTGCCTGCCACCTGAACATAGGCTGCACTGCTTGGTTGCACAAGCCCAAACAGGCTCCATCCCACTGGGATCCTAAGCCAAGGTCTATCAGTGTGCTGGGAACAAACAATTACATAGCTGAGTCTTCTCTTTATTGTGTTGATGTGTCTTTACAAAAACCACAAATGACATCCATCACTTTGATACTTCTTCCAAAACTGAAATTCTATCTATTGTTTTCCTGTACTTATGCCTCCTGGTATTCTCTCACAAAGCTGTACTGTACTGTATTCCCACACAAGTTAGAAAGTTCCCACATACACCAAGTCTTGTCAACATTTACATAATGAACTGTACAAAACTGATTTCTGTGACACAGTACTTTGTTCCAAGCCTGACTTCAAGATAACTGTTACAGTGATGAACACAAGCCCAAACAGACAGAACAGTGGTACAGTGAAGGCAGCTATGAACAATTACACAAGTACAGAAGAGTGCCAGAAAAGCATAATTCCAGATCCTGTAAATAGAACAGGAAGAAAAGACAGGATAGTGTCATGGGGAGTTTGCTAGTGATGTACATATCTATCTGTATAAGGTTCAAACATTTTTAGTGAACGAAACAGAATGGTGTTGTCTTACATTTTTATACAATTTTCTTCCCTTTTCGTCCCATGACACAAGCACCTTTAGTTAACAGAAGCATTACGGAAAGCAATCTCACACAGGCGTTCAATATAGAGGTAGATAATGAGTGCATTCAACAGCAGACCGAAACCTGGAGTCACGTGAAAACCCCCCAACATAAACTTCAGGATTCAAAGGAAAATAGATAACATTTAGCACAACACAGCAGCATGAGAAGGGAAGGTCCTGGATTAGTAAGCAGACCAAAGCAAACATACCTAGATTGTAATTAAAAGAAGAAAGTGGGCATGGGCAGGGTATGTTATATGACAAATGCTTACCAGATGGGTAATTACTGTAACAATGGCAGTAAGGATGACAAGATTGGACAGAGAGAAATAAGAGGGATATGAAGTTTTGCTGGGCTGAGAGAGAGAGAGAGAGAGAGAGAGAGAGAGAGAGAGAGAGAGAGAGAGAGAGAGAGAGAGAGAGAGAGAGAGAGAGAGAGAGAGAGAGAGAGAGAGAGAGAGAGAGAGAGAATGATGTACAACTCTGATAAAGAAGTATAATCATTTACTGAGTTTTTTAAAGAATAAAGGTGTGTTAATTTTCCAGTAACATACAAGGCACAAATAACTGCAACTGTCCCATGTCTAAGACCCAAACTCTGACTTTTGGCAATTAATAACAACCAGAACCGAAGAATATTGACAATCTCCACAGAAAAGACAAACAGACAGACAGACAGACCGCAGGGGGCAAACAATCTTTACATTAATATTGCAGCATTTACTTCCTGCATTGCCAAACACACACCAAATATATTTAATAAACTACCTATGTGATGTGCCAGGAAAAGTTTTTAATTAGAACAAACCCTTCCACAGATGCATCACCTGAGCCAGTCCAGCCAGCACCCCCCCCACACACCTCTGTCTGATACCCTGGTGACACAGACAGCTGGAAAACACTGTACTGCCTTCCTACACAATCATGTATTACCTTACCTAGGCTAGTATTTAGAGGCTGGGGCTGTAGAGTGGCACCTTGTCCTGACTCCTGCCACCAGTAAACTTGATGACAGCCTGGGCAACATCAAATCTGTCTTTCACTCTCGTCCTGTGACTCCTTACAAATATGATACTCAATTTATTTATTTATTTTTTTTAAGTACCGAACAATAGAGCAATATAACATGCTAGTCATCGATAAATTCAAGTCTTCCTTAGTGTAGCCAGTACGTCGGTACATTTAGGCATACGTGTGACAATCTAGAGGGTGATACTGAGAGAAGTGGCAGCCCTACGTGGCAGCTCCCCGCCTCTTCACCGCCACTGAGGTGCGTCATCGGATAACACTAAGGTAACATTGAAGCTTTCATACGAGGGCTAAGCAATGTTAGGTTAGCTTCAGATTAATGCAGTTCTATAATTCACCGTATGATTCCTTAACCGAGTGTTACGATTTGAAATAACATCTGTCTTTACCTATACAATAAACAGTTTCCGCCACGCAATGAATAAGCAAAGATTACTCATCAAATTCCTAAACAATCACTGAGGTAAACAGAGCAGTGCCCCTGTGTCTGTCACCATCACCATAACACCACGTCACACCACCACCACCACCACCCGTACCTCACCTACTGCTGCTCCCGCCTGCGGGGTGTCAAGGGGCGTCACGCTGGCTGCTGTGCTGGCTGGGCAGAGCCGCGAATCTATAAACAGTGTGCAGTGGTACGTTGTGGTGACGGTGGCGAGTCTCCCGCGTCTTGCACAAGATTGCGCGGGAAAGACAAATGACCGTCGCCATCCGTGGACCATCTTTCCTCCTCTTTTATTGTTCTGTATTTCTTCAGTTTTCTCTATTAATGCTGTGTTTTATTTATCTTTATCTTATTCTTTTTGTATCCCTGCAATATTTCCGTTGTCGCGCGGGAAAGACAAATGACCGTCGACTTTCGTCGCTAATTTCCCCCCCCCCCTTTTTTTGTGAATATTTCGTATTTTCTTTGATTTTTCTTCTACTGGTGTTATATTTTATTTATCTTTTTATTTTGTAGTATCCCTTTAAATCTCCATAATTGTGCGGGAAAGACAAATGGCCGTCGCCTTTTGTGCTTCCTTATTTTTCCTGTGATCTTTATCGCTTTGTATTTCTTCAGTTTTCTTCTTCTAATGCTGTGTTTTATTACCGGAGATGTTTTAAGTAGCTCTTTACAACATTTCCATTGTTTTTATATAAATAATTCCCTGGAAAACTTGTCCTCTTAATCCTCTCTTCCTCTTTATAATTTCTTGTGAAGTGTTCAAAAATCATATAATTGTACGAAAATATCCCACTGTTACGAAAATGTGTGGTCTGAATGTCTGGTTAAATACGGTAAATTAATGTGAAAGATAAAATCATAATTTGAAATATGATTATTACACTTGCGCTTAAATTAATCAAAACTATTATGGTGCAATACTAAGGAATTTTAATATTATATATCATGTGCAGTTTAGATTATTGAAGCAGTGGCCAGTTATCTATCTACTTATCTATCTATCTATATATCTAGATTATACAAATTAGCAACATAATAGAGGTATGATAGCATAGCAGAAGGCCCCTCCCCACCCATCAGTCCTTCTAGTTAAGCTGTAGGGAACTAATTCTCAACAAATACTTCGGAAGGAGACAAAATAGTAAAGCAAAAGGCTCCTCCCCCATCCTCGTACCACTCCCACTTGGGATCGCCATGTTCACAAACTCAAAAATTAAAATATTCTCTTTCTACACAAAATAAAAAGGCCAAATAAAAAACAAGATCAAGTAAGGTTAAAAAAAAATGACATACACACACACACACACACACGTACAGCTTTGCATTTTTATCACTCAGGCTTTGGTTAGAATTTTCTCAGCAATGCATACTCACCTTGTGGAATTGTGGTGCAGAAGGAGCAGTGATCAGCCTCACGTGTTGGCCAAGACTGGTAGATGTGGCTGGCAAAATGTGTGGGAAGATTAAATGTGTGCGTCTGTATATGTGTGTGTGTGTGCTGAATGATCAGTCTGCAGGTTATTCTTCAACTCTCTTTGATATAATATATTATATATATATATATATATATATATATATATATATATATATATATATATATATATATATATATATATATATATATATATATATATATATGTGTGTGTGTGTGTGTGTGTGTGTGTGTGTGTGTGTGTGTGGAATAATCAATCCATATCTTTCACGCTGGATGCATATCTACTCAATTATTCCATGCATATATTTTCATACCACATCTTTTTGTTACCACTCTTAATATTGCTTTCCCCACGCACGTACTTTTCCCAATTTATTTATACAGTCCCACAATTTGCGCAATTCAGCTGACATGCGCACTCGCTTGTCACCTATCTAGCATACATGCCCACTCTTCCTCGCTTGCGCAACTCGGCTATGACTTGCACACTCATGTCACCCTTCTAGCATGTATCCTCACTTCACTTCACCACCACCAAGCCTTAGTACTCCCCTCTCACATATGTTCCACTTATCCCCACTTACTGCTCATTACACCCACTCCCAACAGGAAAAGGTGAATGAACTGCAGTACAATCTTTTCTTTATTTTTCTCGCCTTATATATAGAAAAACAGAGGTATAGGGAAGAAAGTAATGGACGAGGTTCTTGAGAAAATGTACTGTAAGGTTGTTTAGAAAAAGTTAAGCAATTTCTCTCCAGTCTCTTACATTTTCTTAGCTAATTTTCTTGACTATCAATCCATCAGTATTTTCATCCATTTGGTTACTAATTTTATCTAATTTTTTTTTTTTTTGAGCAGTCACTTACTTATCTATTTGTCTCAGTCTTTATCAATCTTATAATTTCTTTCTTTCTTCACATCTTTTGCCATAACTATTTATCTATTTACCTTCCTATTCTCCTTTTCATTTCATTATCCACCAATCTACTTGTATACACCATTGTTTTACCATAATCTATCTATCTATTCAGTAACTTATCTATCACGCTATTTTACTGTAGACCTTCCTATCTATTACAGCACCTTCATTTATGCCCATGACTATCTATCTACCCATTTATCTATCTATTAATCTCCCTAACACTTTCTATTTATCCATCAATCTATAAATTTCTCTATATACCTTTCTATCTATCTATCTATCACAGCATCTTCATTCAAATCTGACTCTACCTGCCTATCTATCTATAATAACCCTATCCTCCTTAATTACTATTTCACTACATATCTATCTATTCATCTACCTTTCCAATCAACTATCACAGCATATTTACCTCTATCTAGCTAATCATCTACTTATCTATCTATTCAGGAAGGGGAGGCGAACATTCTGGCAGTGATGGGGGAAGTGGCGGGAGACAGGGTGACCTCAGAGAAGAACCCAGAGTGAGGCAGGGAGGTGAGCGGGGAGGTGTGGTGGTGGTGGTGGTGGTGGTGCAGTGGGGTGGCTGTGCTTGGGCCATCACAAGAGGAGTAACGCATTGGTATGTGGCTCACCTGTCCACTGCTCCACACCTGAGAGAGAGAGAGAGAGATTTATAGATAAAATAAATATATACAACAATAATAGCATGCACAAAATAATAACAGATAATAAAACAAATAATAATAATAATAACAATAATAATAAATACACATGAACACAAAAAATAGACAAGCAGAAACACAACATGGAGAGGACAAAGAAGACACAACAAGGTAGGGTCACAGCAAGGTCAGGTCACAACAAGGTCACAGCAGAGGCACACTCACCACAGACAGAACAGCACCACTGGAGAGATTCTGCTGGAAGGTGGCACTCACTGGCACTTGGCACGGCTCCCCTCTGATGAAGCCTCTGTGAAGGGAAGATGTAAGTTAAGGAGGAGGAGGAGGAAGAGGAGGAGGAGAAGATATGAATGGTGGACAAGATGATGATGTGCATAGGAGAGGAGGAGGTGGAGGAGAAAGGGGAGGGAGGGAGGGAGAGAGGGAGGGAGGAATGGAAGGAAGGAAGAAAGGAAGGAAGGAAGGAAGGAAGGAAGGAAGGAAGGAAGGAAGGAAGGAAGGAAGGAAGGAAGGAAGGAAGGAAGGAAGGAAGGGAAGGAAAGGAAAGGAAAGTACTAGATAGATAATAAAGGTAAATAAAGATGAAGTGTGTATCTGTGCTCTATGACAGGATGTTAAGAATACTGCCACTCCACTCCCTGCATGCTGTATGAGGGAATTAAAAGGGCAAGAATGAGAGGGCTAGGATCCGCCTTCTCTGTGTGGCGTCCAGACAAAGTGAATGGCAAATGTGTTGATAAGTGGAATGAAGGCAAAAAAAGATGACAACATTCTCTCCACAAAAGAAAGAAAAGTTAGAAAAAACAACAATCCATTTTGCCTTGAAAACTTTAAAAACTATAGAAAAAATAAATATGACAAAAATAACTCCTCTTTAAAACAAAAAAGAAAAAGTGAGATAAAAAATACTTCTCTTAAAAAAACATAAACAAATAAATAAAATAAAGCAGAATAGACAACAAGATAACTCTCTCACCCAGGCGCCAGATGCAGAGTCGGGTGAGAGTGAGTGTGGAAAAGTGCCACACACTCTGTATCCCGGAACACCACAGCCAGTCTCTCACTCCTCGGGTCCCACACCAACTGCCTCACAGCTCCTCCCACACTGAAACGAGACAGGAACATTGTCACAGGGGATACAAACTGATGTGGGGTGTTACAGTGAATAGATATGAGTGTTACAGTGACTCGAGGGGAAAGAAAGATTGTCACGGGATACAAATTGATGTGGGGTGTTACAGTGAATAGATATGAGTGTTACAGTGACTCGAGGGGAAAGAAAGATTGTCACAGGGGATACAAACTGATGTGGGGATGTTACAGTGAATGACTCCTTTACTTTCTCCTCCACCTCCTCACCTCATTTCCTCTCCATCTTGGGTTGAGATGAAAACTTGGGTCAAATCTGCTACCTGGGAGGCCACCTGTGACCCACCGACCCCCTCCCCAGGTGCAAAGGTCAGGTGGTACAGCAGTGGGTCGCCCTGGGTCACGAACAGCAGCACGTGGCCTCGACTTGACCACACGGCTGACTGGACAGGCGACTCCAGGCTCCACTGTTCATATTTCCAGTTATGTGTCTCGAAAACCCTGCAATATGAAGGCTGTGTGAATTTCTTAAGTAGGGAGGGCAGTTTTGCTTCTAATCTTACTTTTACTTATAATCTACTTGTCTGTGCATTTATCATGTTCAGTGTAATTTAGCTGCACTCAATTTGTGAATGTTTCTTTGCATTGCTACTTTTTTAAAAATCTGAATTCCTCTTGTTTATAACCTTTTGTAAGAATTATAAGTTATTCCCTGATTAACCCTGACCCCTATCTCCCGTGGTGAACGTTTCCTCACCTACAACAGGACAATACAAGCATCACTTCACACCTATCACAACACAGCACAATACAACGTTTTAGACCCACAACACAACACAAAACAACTTTTCCGACCCACAGCACAGCAGAATACAACCTTTCAGCTCCACAACACAACACAAAACAATCTTTCCGACCCACAACACAGCAGAACACAATCTTTCAGCCCCACAACACAGTAGAACACAACCACATCACTCTGACACAACACCAAACAACACTCACCTCATAATCTTGCCAGCATAAGTCACCAGGAGCCTTGAGCCATCTGGGGACCACAACACCTGGGTGGCTGATCCTCCTGTCCCCCCGTGCACCACCACCGCCACCTCCCGCCACACGTCCCACACCACCAGGCGGGTCCCTCCTCCACCGACGCAGGCAAGGAGGTTCCCCTGTGAAAGATATTAAGTTTTTGTAGCAATGAACTGGCTGTGGGATCAAATATTTGTATGGTGGGGCTTAGAATTTATTTGATTTCTTTATTTAAGTTTTGGGAGTGTTTAGCAAGTCTCCTTCTCCATACAAGAATAAAGCATAATAAAATAAATGAACCTTAAGATGCCAAAAAGATTAAGAAAAGGCCTGGAAATATTGCAAAATCGTAAAAAAAAAGTAAAGAAATAAAAAATACTGCAAAACCCTAAAATAGCACAAGAAAGAAACATTGAAAAGGACGTCCATTAAATCTTACACACACACACACACACACACACACACACACACACACACACACACACACACACACACACCTTGGGATGCCAGGAGAGAGAGGTGACAGGAGTGACGGCAGGGTGGGTGAGCAGGGTGGCGCAGGAACCAGAGGGCCGCCCTACCACACTATTGGGATCCAGCACCCACAACTGTACCCCGCTCTCACACCCGATGGCCAGCACACCCGCCGACAAGGGCCTGTGGGAAGGACGGGTGTGTAGCTTGAAACAGTTATATATTAATGCTCTGACACAAGCATTGAAACATTTTATTTATTTATTTTATCTATTTATTTATTTATTTATTATTTTTTTTTTTTTTTACTTTTCTCATGAGCATTTTTCAGCACTCAATGTCAGTGTGTTTAGCACTTTTCCTTCACTCTTATTCAGTCTACTGGGAGTGTGAATATTAAGTTTGTTTTGGCAGATCTGAGGGAATAAGGTGAAGGGAAAACACATTCATTGTTAGTGTTCAACATTTCCCTCACTCTTACTCAATCTAAGGGGACTGTACTGAATATTAGGTTTCATTTACCAGGTCTGAGGGTCCAAGATGGAGGAAAAGCACAAAATTTGGAAGCAAAAGCAGGTTATTTGATTTCCTCCGACTGTAAGATGAGAGGAACTATTGAGAGAAAGAAGAGAAAGATGAGAGGAAGTATTACTAGACAAGACATACTATCAAGTGAAAGACAAGAGGAATTTTTAAGTGAGAGAAAGAGGAAATATCAAATAACAGCAAGCCACACACTCACATCCAAGCTGTCTGTGTCACTCCCTTCTGGTGACGGTGCTTGAGGAAAGGCGCCACACTGTGCCCCGCCAAAAAGATGCGCACGGTGTCGTCACACACCACGGCAGCCAGCGTGGTGGTGTGTGGGTGCCAGCTCACACTCATGATGCTGCCGCTGCTGCCACGCAAAGCTGGTGGGGGAGACTTAGGATTAATGGCAAAGTAACAATGAAGACAGAAATTGACTGAAACTTGGTAACCACATGCACACTTTTAAAATGTTATTGTGGTGAAAAGCTACAGATTTCACCCAACCATATGTACACTTCTAACATGTTGGCAGTTCCTTTTCCAAACTGTAATGAAGCATAAATATACACAGAGATAAATAAAACACTGAAATCCTATTTTTAAGCTGTAGTGGGGCAAACTTATTTCAAGCAATGACAAAGGAGAAAGATAATCACCACCACACCAAAAGAAGAACAAGGAGCACACCAGCAGGGCAGCCACTCACCCAGAGGCACAGCGGAGTGTCCAGGCACCCTGACAGGCGACGGCAGCAGGGAGTGGAGCCGCTTGAGGAAAACTACTGATCTTGACTGCCACCGAGGCCGTCAGGGAGACCGTACGTTGCAGCCTGCTGTCACCCTCACACCGCATGGCCTCCTGCAGTGCCGCCTCCCATCCCTCCTCGTAGCTGTGAGTGACTGGGATTAGACTGGCAGGCTGAGGGGGATGATGAAGTGTTTCTATACCAGTTCCTTCTAAATATTGAGACTTAACTCTAAAAAATAAGGCCAGGAAAGGAGTGCAGATTGTTACTGGGTGAATGAGAATGCAAGACTGGAATGAGGAGTGTGTGGCAGAGGGATGAAAATAGAGAGAGAGAGATGAAGGATTTGTTTGAGATTAAGTGCATAATGAGTTAGAATTAGTGAGAGAATGAATCAGGAGAAAAATGTTTGGAAAAAGGAGAGAGAGAGAGAGAGAGAGAGAGAGAGAGAGAGAGAGAGAGAGAGAGAGAGAGAGAGAGGAGAGAGAGAGAGAGAGAGAGAGAGAGAGAGAGAGAGAGAGTGGTTACCTACTATGCAAACATGATTCGCTGCCAGGGCGTCTCAGTGTGGGCGTAGAAGGCATCCCGCGCCTCTTGCTTGCTGTGGGCACTCCTCACTGGCTCCTGTCCCACCATGACCTGAATGTAGCGGTCCTCTCCCAGCTGTGGCCATCAGGGAGAGGAGGGAGAAATGAGTGATGAAAATAGGGGCTTATCAAAATGAGTTCAGAATTATTCCTATCTAGAGTGAATAGCACTTCTGTAAGTAAAACATCTGATTAATTACACAAATAAACAAAACAAAGAAGACGACGAAACAGTAGAAGTAGAATTAACCATACCAGTTTTTTGGCAGCCAGCAGCGCCTCAGTTTTCCCAAAAGCACAAAGGCGGCCGTCATTCTCATAGGCCGTGACCTGCCCAAGGGGTGGCGGCGGCGGCAGGTGGTCCAGGTTGATCATCTTCCACGCCTTGGTAAGGAAGGGGAACAGAGAAGTAAAGCCCCTGGAAGTGTCTCTTTTGAAACGCGGCGCCTCTTCAGCTATCCCTTCTCGTTTTCTCCTCTTTGCTTTTCTCTTCTCTTACTAGCCACAACTGATGTATTGTTCTGTCTGTTACCTTAACATATAAATACAGGCGTGTTCCGTGGTCGAGTTTTGAAACGGCGCTCCCTCACGTAACTGTCTAGCTCTCGTTTCTTTCTCTTTCCTTTTCTCTTACTAACCAAAACTGATGTATTGTCTCTTCAATAAACTTATTCTTCTTGTCTTGAGGGCCGGGAGATTGTGGTATATTGGCACTGGGATACTTATTTCAAACGAGTAATCGACACCACTCTACCGCCACAGCCTGCGACTCCCGGCCGCATGTAAACACTGACCGATGAGATCTTCTTCTTCTTCTTGTGACCTTTCCAGCTTTCCCTCATACCACTTTTCATACAATGGGACTTCTTTCTCTCTATACTACTCCAGAGAGAGAGAGAGAGAGAGAGAGAGAGAGAGAGAGAGAGAGAGAGAGAGAGAGAGATACTGCGTTAGGCGGGAGAGAGAGAGAATGGGTGAGAATCATGGAAGTATAATTTAAATTGGCAGGAACTTTTTAAATGTAGAGGTGATGCTGCCAACCAGTATTGCTTTAGGTGTTGTCAACCTGTGACAGCTTCACGTTCAGCAGTCTTGTATAGATATTTTGATAAGAGTCTGCCTGATTTTGTCCAAGAGAGGTAGGAGGAGGAAGTAGACACCTGCCGAAACGATAATTTGAATTCGGCGTTTTTAATTAGTGATAGGTGGATACTTTGACAATTACAATGATAATGGCTTTTAGTTTAGTTTTACATATTTATACTTTGTTATATTCAATTTTGTATAATTATAGTATAATATGAGAGTAGTTGGTGCATGTTATTGGAAGTGAGAAAATTTTTGGTGGATTGGTTTGCTTGGGTGTGTAGTGCGCGGCGCGCTGGCAGTGGGCGAGCAGATGAGATAAAGAGGGACAGTGTTTGAAGGGTGCAGTGTGTGCTGCAGCCTTATTTAACCTGGATTTTCGCTGAATAAGACTGTGGCACAGGCTATGGCTACCTGCGTGTAATGGTGCAAGCTTGGTGCCAGCCTGGAGGTGCCTGGGAGGGCAGGGAGCTGCTCATGAGGGCCAGCAAGACACACAATATTGGTGAGTGACCCACCCACTACTTGTTCAGCTGCAGACTTTGCACAATTTCTTGTAATAGGCGGTAACTTTGATGGTGTTGTTCATTATAATAACTCAGTGTCATGCACAACAACAAACAGGATGGTCAGGTGACATTACTGTCTGTGTACTCGTACAGACGACGGTGGTCATTCTGCCTCACTTAAGCCTTCCTCACACCAAAACCAGGCAGTGACAGTCATATCTGATCAGTGGTTATGAAAATGTACTCATGTGGCATCATTTAGTGACGTGATTGGCTGGAAAACATTGCAAATTACGCTAAATATTGACGAAGAGATACTAGAGCGGAGCCAGGTCCAGGGTCTTTGATGACGTCACGCTTACTTACGTACCGCAACGGATTTCTTTTAGAAATTGACCTCTAGAAAAAATGGAGCTAGGTTCGAATGCCTTATATATTATGATTTGACAAATACTTTAAACAATATTCAAAATATCTTGAGATCTCCAGCTTGAGTAGTATTAAAGAAATATCCAAATGAAATATGGAAAAAAATATTGAAACTTTAGATAACATTAAAACCATTAAAAAGTCCACACATTTTGACTTTATAGGAATAAAATAACTTTAAAAAATGACAATTATCTTTTCATACAATCAAAAGTTACCTAGAACCAGAAGTAAACAAATAAAACAGAAAAGTGTAAAAAAAAAGTGTTGGAACATAAACACGATTAAAAAACCATTGAAATAGTTCACCCATTTTGACCTAACAAGAACAAAAACACTTTAAAAAATATGAACTATTTTTTCAAACAATCTAAAGTTAGTTACAAGCTGAAACAGAGAAATAAAAAAAAAAAAAATAAAAAAGTCATAATATCGACATTCAACAGGACTATAAACCACTTTAAAGTTCACACTATTTAACTCATAAAGAAAAGAAACATCTAAAAAGCATAAGCGATTTTTAGAAGCAATGAAGACTTAATTATAACTTGAAATGAAAAAGTGACTTACCGGGGTATGTAAAAATTAGCCGAAAAACGAGCCTATATTTACGTAAAAAACAACTGCAAATTCAGCATGTTTAATTAACAGAAGCAAGAAAAACACTTCAAAAGCAACTGAATATTTTTAGAAATCATAAAAACTTACTATGGAAGCAAGAATAAAGTAGTTAAAAATATAGACAAAAAAAATATTGGAACCGAGAGGCGGGGACGGGCAGGAATCCATCATGGCGGCCCCTGGCGGCGACCTCGGTCTGGGAGACAGCCCCTATTTTGCCTCATATTCTTTCACCATATCAAAACCAGGTAATGGCGGATATAATCTCAACGCGGTGAAGTGTTTATGTTCTTGTAAAGTCAAAGTGGGCTTATTTTTCAATGGCTGTAATGGTGTGGGGGATATGTAAATAAACGTGACGTCATAAGGCCAGCATCATCCTACCTTCAGTCTCCGTCAATATTTAGCGTAATTTGCAATGTTTTCCAGGTTTACTGAGCACACTTCTGGGCTGATTTGTGCATAGATAAGCGGTAGTTGGTGGATAAGTGTGTGTAATGAGTGAGTTCATGTGTGTGATGTGTGTGGGGGTGAATTGGGAGAGCAGGGGTGGGCGGGGTGATGAGCCAGCCTGCCGCAGCTCAACGCCTGGCCTGTCGCTGCTCTTGCCTGCCTGCTTGTTGTTGTTATTGTCGTTATGTGTTGTTGTTGTTGTGTGTGTGTGTGTGTGTGTGTGTGTGTTGATAAGCTCTCACACCTAACCTCCCTCACGCGCGCCTCTTCCCTCCCCTCTCTCATGTCCCTACTGACTCCCCGTGTTCCGCAGTTTCGCTCTTCCCAACTTAATGCTTCTCCTTTCCCGCAGCCACTCTCTTCTCATGTATACAGTACAACCACAACCACAGTGTCACCGTGTAGTGCCATATACCCTCCGTAGCCTGGCACAGCGCTCATATGTATTGCTCTCTCTCTCTCTCTCTCTCTCTCTCTCTCTCTCTCTCTCTCTCTCTCTCTCTCTCTCTCTCTCTCTGCCTGGCAAACACACACACACACACACTACGCTGTCCAATACCTCGTTAAATAGACTAGACCAAATTTAATTCGTGTTACCGCATACGCAACCACACATGAGAGAAGGGGTAGAAGAGCGAAGACTACACACTTTCGTACTTGCCAGGAAACTATCGAACACGAGGAAAAATAAGAAAAAAAAATACCAGAGAGAGAGAGAGAGAGAGAGAGAGAGAGAGAGAGAGAGAGCAAGGCGAACTACAAGCGTATATCGAAATAATCTCAAGGTGCATACATGAAGAAAAAAAAAAAAAGGAGGAGGAAGAGTAGGAGGAGGAGGAGGAGGAGGAATCAAGGGAATGCAAAAGCAAGGTCGTGTACTTGAGCTATTTATAAATACATTATATAGAGACTTACCAGCTCGTTTACTGCATACATTCATAAAACAGGTGATAAATTATAGATATTTTACCGTTCTGTATAATGCTAATATGTTGTGGTAATGAGAGAGAGAGAGAGAGAGAGAGAGAGAGAGAGAGAGAGAGAGAGAGAGAGAGAGAGAGAGAGAGAGAGAGATGCATATCCTTCACACACACAATCTGGTTCACCTCTCCCTGCTCTCGCCTCTCCCAGCCTCTCCCAAGGTCTAGGTTATTAAGGGGAGAGTCCGGTTTGGATGGGTGTTTCTGTATCTCTGCTAAATAAGCATGAATCGCTCTGATTTTTATGTTGTGAAGTATTGGCAACATGTATATCAATATTAGACATTGATCCCCTTTCTTGCCCCCACCCCCCTCATCCCCACCCCCCCCAATTCCAATTTCAAGGAAAATTTTAAAACTTTTCACCGTCGTTATTAATTGGCCCACAACCTTTATTTTTCTGTGGCTTAGAGATGTTATGATACCTAACAAAGTTACGTAGGCAGATTTTTCATTTTGGCTTTTGGTTTTGTTTTATGATTTTTTCTTTATCTGTCTTTCTTTCGCCTTTTTTTTACCAAAAAAATATTAATACAAAATTACATGAGACCTATATAAAAAAAACGCCTACGTAACTTTGAAGAAGAAGTATTCTTCTGTGTTTTAGTTTTTGTTTCATTGAAATCAAGCTAAAACTAACTCCTGTGAAAACTTTTAAAGGGGGATAACTTATGTTTTGAGATACGGGCCGATAAAGTTTATTGATCGATTACGATCCAGTTATAATACACTAGGAAGCTTTTTCAGGTTTATTATGAGTTCTTTTTTATCATAATCAATCTATTGATACAATCAGATGTATTTCTAAGTATATCAGGCTCCTGGTCCCCCATTGCCTTCGAAAAGGCAATGTATTATCTTGTCAAGCAAGGGGTGTCAAAGTTGCCCACACTTCTCTTTGTTGCCAGGTTTTTTAGAAGCCACCAGGTTCGTACTCTGCTGATGCTTTCTCTTTCTGCTTTCTTTTCGGCTTCATCTGGACTTCGTGGTGCCTCTTTCTTTCTTCATCTTCTGTTGTGAGAGATCTTCTTAGCGCCTTCGTATTGATATTCAATGCTGGCAGCAAACAGGCTTTCCTGTAACCATAATTATGGTCCAGTATTGCTGACTGTGCAACAAATGAGAGTCTTTTCAAGCCAGAAAACTTTGTTTTGCTTGCCCGTGACCACATCTTGCTGTGACCACATCTTGCTGTGACTGGCGGCTCGACTGGCGGCTCCAGGCGAGGTATTTTTCCCCTTTCTGTATCCAACTTCACGCCCCAGGCATCCCTGCTCTGCTGCTTTCTCTTAGACAACCGTGGCATGGTTGGCAGGAGGTAGATTGTAGTTTGTAGTGGCGAAATAACGCGCTTAGTAGCTGTGAGAGTGGGAGAAGTCGCGAGAGACTGAGCAACAACCTCCCGTGACAAGAGCTACGTGAGCACTGAGGAGGCAGGATCCTTGCTGGGAGCTAGTATCACACACACACACACTCGCCTTGAGTGTTGCCATATCGTATCCAAGCAAAAAAAAGTTCAGATTTTAGCGTTTTTTCGTAGTATTGGGTAAGAAAAACTTACTCTGCTGATGTAAACAAACGCACGTGGTTGATTGCGTGACATTTAAATGCCATTTAAAGGGAAACTATGGGGCATTTCCCCTTAAATCTTTACGAGATTGCTGCCAACAAGTATACCTACCACATATATTTTTTTCACAAAAAGTCATTATTTTTCATTTTTTTTCGTCTCCAGACCGGACGCTCCCCTTAAGCGAGGCAGGGGCAGAGCCAGGTAGGGATGGGCCACGCCTCTCTCCGTACCTGTCTCACTACCTACCTGTCTGTTCACCCGTCTAGCTTCACCTGTTGTCCTACTTCACCTTGCCCATGGCTCTACTGCTCTCCCCCCGTCTCCCTCCCTCTGTCTTCCCCACCTTCCTCCATCACACGTATTTCGTTTACTTTAAGTTCAGAGTCACTTTGCTCTCTCACTGTGACTTCTCTAATGCCACAAAGACCATTAGCTGGGTTCTCAATAGTGTCTTCCTTGGTAATAATGTAGGAATGTTAATCTGTCGCCAGAACCGTAAAAAACCCTTGAAAACCCGTGTCACTTTAACTTGAGCCTTTTGAATATAGTGGAAGAGCTGTTTCAATGATCCGATTCCTCTCTCTCTCTCTCTCTCTCTCTCTCTCTCTCTCTCTATGCTCCTACACGGTTGCGCGCACATCCACACATTAACTTTGCTATATATTGTATAACGGGAGTAGAGAGCCGGAATATCTGACAGTCTAGATGCGCAGTTACTTCGTAGATATTGACAGAATACCAGTAGTACTGAGAGGAGAAAGAGAGAGAGCGAGAGAGAGAGAGAGAGAGGGGAAAGGAAAGATTGTGATGGTGAAATTGTTAGATGGGGAAAGGAAAGAGGAGAGTAAAAAAGGAAGATAGCAAGAAAAGGAAAAGAAAAGAGATAAATTGATCAGATATAAAGAAAGAAGGAGAATAGACAAAAAAAGTGATTGTGAGGAAAAAAAGTGGAACAAGAAGATAAGGAAGTGATAAGGGGAATAAAAGAGAAAGGCGATAAAAAGGAAGGAAGCAGGAAAGTAAAAGTGAGAAAAATAAAGAAAGAGAAGGAATTGCAGATAAAAAGAGAAGAGGAGGAGAAAGTAGGAATGTGAAAATAGAGAAAATACAAGAATTACGGAGAGATGAGTGAGTGAATGTGAAAAAAAAAATAGAGAGAGAGAGAGAGAGAGAGAGAGAGAGAGAGAGAGAGAGAGAGAGAGAGAGAGAGAGAGAAATTAAGAGAAAAAGAGAGAGAAGAGAAGAGAGAAAGATAAAGTAAACATCGAAACTAACAACAACAGCGACAACAACAACAACAACAAGAACAACAACAATAATAATAATAATAATAATAATAATAATAATAATAATAATAATAAAGGAATGAAGTGCCTTGAGTGGCTGTCTGGTGTTCGTGAGAAGCTAGAATCCGATATCCGTTTGCGGTGGCTCGCCCTGACTGTTCCTTTAGGGGTAAGGATGATGATGATTATTATTATTATTATTATTATTATTATTATTATTATTATTATTATTATTATTATTATTATTTATTTTTTTATTATTAGCTATTGAGTTTGTTTTGCTTACGTTTTCTTATTTCATATTTCCAAAGTGTTTTTATTTCAACATTTCATAAGACTTCCCGTTTTCTATGTCCATTTTTTGAAAGATCATATATAATTATACAAGTTTTATGTCTAATCTATATTATTATCTCTTAGGAAGTGTAATGGGCTATGTTACTGTTATTATTATTATTATGTTTTGTTTACTCTATGATATCCGATCACTTTTTTTATTTCATTTTATTACTTATTTTTACTGACGTGTCTCAAGGAAGGTTTCTGCCTCGCTACAAAACAAACACAAGCGCAATCCAGCCACATTTATTACACAATTCTGTTTTTTTCTGTTATTGATTTAGTGTTTGGCAATGTTTGTTTACTCAGTGCTAGTATAAATAAGTGTGTGTGTGTGTGTGTGTGTGTGTGTGTGTGTGTGTGTGTGTTTGCTAACGTGATTTTTTTTTCTTTTCTTTGTTTTTATTTACCGTCTACGTACTTCTGTGTTCTCTCTTCTTATTATTCTTTCTGATTTTTACCTCTTCTTCTTTATTTTCTATTTCTTTTTTTGTTCTTCTATTCTTTCTTTCTCTCTCTTTCTTTCTCGTTATTATCTTTTATCTTTCTCCAATGAGGCGTGTTTAAAAAAAATCGATTTCCTGAAAGTTAAAAAAGAAATGGAAGACGGAAAAGTTACTACTACTACTACTACTACTACTACTACTACTACTACTACTACTACTACTACTACTACTAATGCTGCTACGACTTTTTTTTTTTTTTATGTAGGAAGGACACTGGCCAAGGGCAACAAAAATCCAATAAAAAAAAATTGCCCACTGAAATGCCAGTCCCATAAAAGGATCAAAGCAGTGGCCAAAAATTCATGAATAAGTGTCTTGAAACCTTCCTCTTGAAGGAATTCAAGTCATAGGAAGGTGGAAATACAGAAGCAGGCAGGGAGTTCCAGAGTTTACCAGAGAAAGGGATGAATGATTGAGAATACTGGTTAACTCTTGCGTTAGAGAGGTGAACAGAATAGGGGTGAGATAAAGAAGAAAGTCTTGTGCAGCGAGGCCGCGGAAGGAGGGGAGGCATGCAGTTAGCAAGATCAGAAGAGCAGTTAGCATGAAAATAGCGGTGGAAAACAGCTAGATATGCAACATTGCGGCGGTGAGAGAGAGGCTGAAGACAGTCTAGAAGAGCAGTATGAGTGGAACCTCCCCAGACATGTGAAGCATACTCCATACATGGACGGATAAGGCCCTTGTACAGAGTTAGCAGCTGGGGGGATGAGAAAAACTGGCGGAGACGTCTCAGAACACCTAACTTCATAGAAGCTGTTTTAGCTAGAGATGAGATGTGAAGTTTCCAGTTCAGATTATAAGTAAAGGACAGACTGAGGATGTTCAGTGTAGAAAAGGGGGACAGTTGAGTGTCATTGAAGAAGAGGGGATAGTTGTCTGGAAGGTTGTGTCGAGTTGATAGATGGAGGAATTGAGTTTTTGAGGCATTGAACAATACCAAGTTTGCTCTGCCCCAATCAGAAATTTTAGAAAGATCAGAAGTCAAGCGTTCTGTGGCTTCCCTGCGTGATATGTTTACTACTACTACTACTACTACTACTACTACTGCTACTGCTGCTACTACTACTACTACTACTACTACTACTACTACTACTACTACTACTAATAATAATAATAATAATAATAATAATGCTGCTACGACTACTACTACTACTACTACTGCTATTACTACTACTACTACTACTACTACTACTACTACTACTACTACTACTACTACTACTACTACTACTACTATTACTACTACTAGTACTACTAAACATTTTCTTAAGAGACAATAATAAAAATACGTAAAATTAGTGTAAAATTTCACTGAGAGAGAGAGAGAGAGAGAGAGAGAGAGAGAGAGAGAGAGAGAGAGAGAGAGAGAGAGAGAATAAGGCACCCAATCAGACGGGAAGTGACGCCATACAACTAATTGCTTACTCTCTCTCTCTCTCTCTCTCTCTCTCTCTCTCTCTCTCTCTCTCTCTCTCTCTCTCTCTCTCTCTCTCTCTCTCTCTCTCGCGGCCTTCAGAACTAGTGTGTGGAATAACCAACACGCGCACTTTTTCCCTCTCTCTCTCTCTCTCTCTCTCTCTCTCTCTCTCTCTCTCTCTCTCTCTCTCTCTCTCTCTCTCTCTCTCCTGTTCTTTTCTTTCTTCCCTTCCTTTGTTTTCATATCTTTATTTTCTTTCTAATAATCTTCCTTTATTTTATCCTTTTCTTTCTTATTTCCTTCCTTTCTCCTCTTTTCATTATTTCCTTCCGCTTCTTTATCTTTTTTTCTTCTCTTCTTTCTATTTTCTTACCTTTCTTTTTATCCTTTCCTTCCTTCCTTCCTTCCTTCCTCCCTCCCTCCCTCCCTTCAAATTTTCTTCCTTTGTTTTTCCTCTTTCCTCTCTTCTTGCT
>NC_087195.1:5295000-5430000 GCF_035594125.1 Scylla paramamosain
TGGAGTAGCGTAGAATAGATGATGAACAGAGTGGGTGGAAGAATAAAAGAGAAAAGGAGACGGAGAGGAGAGGAGAGAAAAAAGAAAAGTAGATAGAATAGGAATAGGAGGGAAAGGGAGACAGATATAATAAGAGAGAAAAAATAGACGAGTGGACAGAATACTAGAGGAAAAGGAGAAAATTGATAAAATAGGAGAGAAAGAGAGAGAAGTGGAGAGAATAGGAGAGAAAAGGGTTAGAATTACAATAGAGATGGGTGGAGCGTTGGCATGTGTGTAATTTGTCATGTAATGCTGAGTAAGAGAGAGAGAGAGAGAGAGAGAGAGAGAGAGAGAGAGAGAGAGAGAGAGGCGCTGGAAAAAATGCGTAGTAAAATTGTTTGTGCGCGTATACCATCTGTCTCTCTCTCTCTCTCTCTCTCTCTCTCTCTCTCTCTCTCTCTCTCTCTCTCTCTCTCTCTCTTCTCTGTACTCAATTAGCTGTTTTACTCAAGGTCATACGCTCTTCTCCTCCTCCTCCTCCTCCTCCTCCTCCTCCTCCTTCTCCTCCTCCTCCTCCTCCTCCTCCTCCTCCTCCTCCTCCTCCTCATCATCATCATCATCATCATCATCATCATCATCATCATCATCATCATTATCACCTTCCTTTTATATAATCTTACTTTCTCTTCTTATTAATCTTCCTCTCTCTCTCTCTCTCTCTCTCTCTCTCTCTCTCTCTCTCTCTCTCTCTCTCTCTCTCTCTCTCTCTCTCTCTGGTCACTGTGTTAATCATCCTTCCCTCCCTTCCGCCTTCCCTCCCTCCCTCCCTCCCTCCCTCCCTCCCTCCCTCCCTTCACACACCTGTCTCCCTTCTCATATTCCCTTCCCTTCACCTATCCGTCTTGCTCATCTTCTCATAGTAGTAGTAGTAGTAGTAGTAGTAGTAGTAGTGATTGTTGTTGTTGTTGTTGTTGTTATTGTTGTTGTTTTAGTGCTACTACTGCTACAACAACAACAGCTGTAGCAACAACAACAACAGCATCATCATCAACAACAACAACAACAACAACAACTACTACTACTACTACTACTACTACTACTACTACTACTTCTACTACTACTACTACTACTACTACTACTATTACCACCACCACCACCACCACCACCACCACCACCACCACTATGAATGCATTCTTCCTCCTCTTCTTGTTCTTGTTTTTTTCTTGTTCTTCCTGTTCTTCTTCCTCTTCTTCTTTTCTTATCATATTACCATCACTCCTCCCACCACCACCACCACCACCACCACTAATAACACTCTTTCCCTCAACCCACCACCACCACCACCACCACCACCACCACCACCACCACCACCACCACCACCACCACCAGGGGAAGAAGGCAGCCACGTTCTTCTGGCCAGGGTCCGAGGTGGAGGGCCACAACCCCACCTACTGGTACTACTATAATGAATCCGTGCCTCTCACTAATCGAGTAGATAAGGTAAGAGATTGATAAACCTTGTGGAATTTATTAAGTACTTTCAGAAAATCCTTTTATTTGTTTGTTTTTTTACTATTTTTTTTCGTACATGCAGTGTTTTGTTGGTTATTTTCTATTTTTTTAAGAGATTGTTAAAGCTTGTGGGATTAATTAGTACTTCCAGAAAATCCGTTTATTTATTTGTTTTTATTATTTTTTGCTCATATATGGAGTTTTGTACGAGTTAAAAGTTGTATGTTGATTATTTCTTTTTTTTTTAAACCTTATCCCTTTATTTCAGTTTTTTTGTTGCCCAGTCCTTCTCTTAAAAAAAATAATAATAATAAGTAAATAAAATGGTTGTATCGTTCATGGGGTTCGAACCGTGTGCTTTACGGGGCTTTGAATTGAAAAGGTGTGTTTGTTGTTGTTATTTTTATTTATTTTGTTTAGTTTTTATTAGGAATTGAAGTAGGTGTATGTTTGGGTTTGTTCATCGTAAAAACGTGCTGTGTTTTTTTTTTCTTTTCTTATTTTGTTTTGTTTATTAATCTTATTTTGTGTAGGAATTTTGAAAAGGTGTACATTCTAGTGTTTCTGAAGAGGTGAGGCACTGAATGATCTACTATGAGACGTGAAATTTGAAAGGGTGTATGAAGGTGACAATCAAAAAGGTGTGTTTGTTTTTTTTAGGCAGTGATTGTAAAGCTGTAAGTGTTTTTCCACTATTCCTTTCCTTCATCTTTTCTATCTTTGCTTTTTCTTCTTTTTTTCCCCTTAATTTTCATTCCTCTTATTTGTTTATTTACTCATTCAATTATTTGTTATTTTTTCATTTTTAGTGAGTGTTTGTCTTAGTATCTGTGTGTGTGTGTGTGTGTGTGTATGGCATGCACACGGAGAAATACCCTGAAATTCCACCCATAGGACACCGTATGTTCAAGGTCGCGTCCTTCTATGGGGCGACACACACACACACACACACACACACACGTAGCCACGCACGTAGACACATCCAAGGAGACCAAGGACGCAGGTTTTACATAGTTACAGTAGCTGTTAGGAGTGGTCAGTGGTTGTTGTTGTTGTTGTTGTTGTTGTTGTTGTTGTTGTTGTTGTTGTTTCTTTTCTTTCTTGTTCTTGTTCTTTTTTCTTCCTCCTTTTCCTTCTCCCTCTCACCCTTCGCCGCTTGTTGTTCTTGTTGTTTTAGTTGTTGTTATTGTTATTGTTATTGTTGTTGTTGTTGTTGTATTTCATTTATTTATTTTTTACTATATTTCATAGTTTTTATTGTACATTAATTATTTTCTCTAACTTCTATTTCTATTTGAAGACGTCTTTGGATTACGTCACTTATTTTACTGTAACTTTTTCCTATTTCAAGACGTTTTTACTGTACATTCCTTTTTTCATTACAATTTTATTTTATTTTTTTTATATATATATTTTTTTTTTTTCATGATACTTGAACGCAAAAGCCACGACCGCGGAAAGAAGGGATTTAAACATTTGAATCTGAATATTTGAATTTCTCGCCGTCTCTCCCGCAGGTCCTGTCTTGGCTAGAGTTGCCGCCGAACACCCGCCCTTCCTTCGTCACCCTGTACATGCATGACCCGGACTCCACTGGCCACGACTACGGTCCCGAGTCCCCCCAGGTACGCCTCCCCCCTTCCTCTCTCTCTTCCTCTCTCTCACTCTCTCACCTAGCTAGAAGAAGGGTATTTTTGCATTATTTCTTGTTTTATTTTATCTTATTTATTTATTTTATTTATTTTTTTTATTTTTTTGCTTTTTTTCGTATCAGTTTTCTTTTTTTTCTTCTTAATTCTACATAATCCTATTTTGAGATTACGAGGACAGTTATAATTCTCTCTCTCTCTCTCTCTCTCTCTCTCTCTCTCTCTCTCTCTCTCTCTCTCTGTCTCTCTCTCTCTCTCTCCTCGAGACAGGCAGGAGAAATCTCACATCAGTTCATTAGGAAAGCAACACACACACACACACACACACACACACACACACACACACACACACACACACACACACACACACACACACACACACACAAACAACACTGCCCTCTCCTGTAACCGTTTTGTCTGTGCGGCTGAGAGAGAGAGAGAGAGAGAGAGAGAGAGAGAGAGAGAGAGAGAGAGAGAGAGAGAGAGAGAGAGAGAGAGAGAGAGAGAGAGAGAGAGAGAAATTACGAGAAAGGAAAATTCAAAGGAAGAAGAAATGAAAAGAAAGGGAAGGCTTAAGAGAGAGAGAGAGAGAGAGAGAGAGAGAGAGAGAGAGAGCAATGTTTACACCCGGGAGAGTCTATGTACACAGCGGAGCATTGCTAAACACACACTCCCTCACACTTCACCTGTCATGCTGGTAATAACATCCTGTGTTATAATTTTTGTGGCCTTGTATTGGAGGAAAACATATCCCTTCAACTCTTCCTTATTGTACTTGTCTTCCTTCCTTCCTTCTTTTATTCTCTCTGTCTCCCGTCTCTCTCTCTCTCTCTCTCTCTCTCTCTCTCTCTCTCTCTCTCTCTCTCTCTCTCTCTCTCTCTCTCTCTCTCTCTCTCTCTCTCTTTACATTTTCTTTCTCTCGTTTCGTCTTCTGTTTTATTTTTTCTCGTGTCTTTTTCTCTGTCTCCTTTTTTTCTGTTATTTATATTATTCTCTCTCTCTCTCTCTCTCTCTCTCTCTCTCTCCTCTCTCTCTCTCTCTCTCTCTCTCTCTCTCTCTCTCTCTCTCTCTCTCTCTCTTCGTAAAAGCCTCTAAACAACTTCGCAAAACCTAAGAGTTCTACGATATTATTATTATTATTATTATTATTATTATTATTATTATTATTATTATTATTATTATTATTATCATTATTATCATTTTATTTTATTTATTTATCCACCTTTTAACACTTACCCTTATTTAACTTCCCATTGTCACTCCCATAAATAAATGAACACCAAACTAAACAATTAGCAGTACCCATTTATTTATCTTATGGTATTTATTCACCATCACATTTCATCTCTTTACCCTTTCAACACTAACCCTTTCTTAACCACCCCCACTTCATTCTCATTCCCCCAAAAAAACAGATGAACTACAAACTGAATTATCATCAGTATTTATTTCATCTATTTACTTACCATTCAAAGCTAACCCTTCCTTTATTTCCCTAATTATTTCCCCTGAGCAGATGAACGCCAAACTGGTGGAACTGGACGAGGTAATAGCGCAGTTGGTGGAGGGACTGAAGGAGCGAGGTCTTCTCTCGTGCGTCAACCTTTTCATCGTGGCGGATCATGGGATGGCAGACGCGGGGCAGGAGAGACTTATTGACCTCAGTACATACCTGCCTGCCTTGCCTGAGCGTGCGAGGGTCTGGGGTGGTGGGTTTGCGAGGTTTGGCCCCAGTGATGACAGTCCAGGTAGGTATTGTGTGGGTTAGGTTAGGTTTAGTTAGGTTAGGTTAAGTTTGGTGTGGTGGTGAGTGTTGGTTTGGGTTGGGTTAGGTTAGGTTAGGTTATATTAGGTCAGTTTAGTTAGATTACGTTAGGTTTGGTTCCAGTTATAAAAGTCTAGGTGTTGGTGTGGATTAGATTAGCTTAGATTAGGTTTGGTTCCAATTATAAATTAGGTGAGTTTTGGTGTGGGTTAGGTTAGGTTAGATTACGTTTGACCACAGTGATGAGGGCCCAGGTGGGTGCTGGTGAAGGCTTATCAACTCCTCTCCTCTAACTGACAGTCTTCAACCTCTTCCTCATCGCCGCAGTGTTGCATCTTTTACCTTTTACCGCTATTTTCAATCTAACTGCTCTTCTAACTTTGCTAACTTTCTCTTTACTACTACCACCACTCGCCTCTCCTCCTACAGAAAATAAGGAGGCGATGATGCGAGCCCTGGCCTGCAAGAGGGACGAGATGCGGGTATACGAGAGAGAGCTTCTGCCCGTCAGGTGGGTAAAACTCAGGAGAGTATTTTGAAACATTATCGCGCTGCGCCCCCACTATTTCAAAAGGCTGTAGTTGAAGTGATACAGGTTTTTAAGAGTGTTTTTTATTGTTCTAGTGATGTATTGACAAGATTTCTACGTTATTAACAGGAGAAACACTCTTGAGAACACGGCTAATCATCTATGTGGCCTTTGAAAACAGTGGTGAGAGAGCAAAGCGTTTTCAAGGATGTTTTCACGGTTCTAGTGACAGATTAACAAGATTTCTACATTATTTACTGGATTATTTACGCCATTTCTTCTGGCACACCCACACCCACACAGCCACACCCATTACAAACACGTCTTTCATAAGCCTTCTCGCATTCTCTCTCTCTCTCTCCTGCCGGTAAGAGCCATTTACAGCATTTTCCTCACACACTCCTGGTCCTTCCTCCCACACACACCCCATCTCAGTCTCTTTGCTGTCTCTCAGTGGATTATTGAAATGTCGGGGGTGCACAGGTGGTAATCTTAGGTACGCATGGGCAAGGTCACTCCCCACCACACCCTTGCCCTACCCTCCTCCCCCTCCTCCTCCTCTTCCGTTTTTTTTTTTTTTTTTTTCTCCTCCCTTCGGTTGATTTGTGTTTTACCTGTCTTCTTTTTGCCTTACCTCTCCATCAGTAGCAGTAGTTGTTGTTGTTGTTGTTTATCACTGGGACTGAAAACTCTTAAAAAATCGTAAGCCTGTCAAACTACCATTGGAACCAAGAAAATCCCAATAACATCTACTACAGCCTGTAAAAATACCACTGGAACCATGAAAACACCACTGAAAACCGTAAAAACCCTTCAACACCCTTCTAACAACTTCCACTGGAGCCTGTTCAAAGTAAAGATGAGGAACTAAAACCATTTACGAAAAGATACTAAGCCCATTCGTTTTCTATGATTAAGAAGTTACTCAGAGAAAACGGATTAATAAGACCACGGAAATACTCTTTCAAATACTTTCTTCCTATTATTTATCATATTTCGGTTATTCAGGTGATTGTACTTTTTTTTTTTTATATGTTATGTCCTCCAGGTGGCACATGGGGGCGCAGAAGAGGGTGGAGTCCGTCGTGGTGGAGGTGGATCCAGGATACACTGTCGGGGGTGACTCAACATTCAAAGCAGACGAGGGAGAGCATGGATACGATGACCACTTCCCCTCAATGAACGTACGTAGTAGTATTAGTAGTAGTAGTAGTAGTAGTAGTAGTAGTAGTGGTGGTGGTTATATTCCTTCTTTTTTCTTATTTATTATTTTTTTTTTCATTCTCATAATCTTTTTTTCGTTCTCATTCTCTTTTTTTATTTATTTATTTTCTGTATCATTTTCTCCTTTTACTTTTTTTATTTTCTTATTTTTTTCCATTTCTTTCGTTCTCACCTTTTTTCTTTCCTGTTCCTTCTCATTTTTTCTTCCAATCTCATTATTTTTTTCCTCATCCTTCTCTTTCCCCCCTAACCTTTTTTTTCCTCTATTTATTTTTTACTATTTTCCTTCTCAATCCCCTTTTCCTCATTGTTCTCTTTCTTTTTCCCCTTTTCTTCATTCCCTCCTAATTCCCTCTATCATCTTTTCTCTTCTCCCTTCCTTATTTTCACTAATCTACCACTATCATCTTACTATTATCTTTTTTATTCGCTTTTTCAGTCCCCACCTCTCTCTCTCTCTCTCTAACCCTCTGTTACCCCCCCCCCCCAGGCCCTGTTTCTTGGTTACGGCCCAGATCTCGCCAGAAGCAAAGAAGTGGAGGCCTTCCAGAATATAGAGTTGTACAATCTAATGTGCCACCTGTTGGGAGTCACGCCCGCGCCAAACAACGGAACGTGGGGGGCGCTGCATCATCTCCTAGCACGTCCCCCGCCGCCCCCGCCGCCTTCCGCCTCCCTTGTGGTAAGTTGTTGTTGTTGTTGTTGTTGTTGTTGTTGTTGTTGTTATTGTTGTTGTTGTTTATTTCGTTCTTTGTGTTTTTCATTCTTTTTTTGTGATACTTGTAAAAAAATTTATTATTATTATTATTATTATTAGTAGTAGTAGTAGTAGTAGTAGTAGTAGTAATTAATGGTAAAATCCACTACATTTTTAATCTTAACTCTTTTAATTCAGAGTTTTATAGTTATTTATTATAGTTTCATATTATTATTACGTGTTATTATTATTATTATTATTATTACTATTATCATCATTATTATTATCATCATCATCTTTACTAATTCATTCATTCACTTATCTATTCATACATTCATTTCATATTCACCACCACCACCACCACCACCTCACCATCCCGCTCCCCTGTCCATTCCCTCAGCCTGTCCTGCCGCCGGTGTCCCGCGTGCCAGAGCTGCCAGAGGACACCACAGGCAGTCCATCCCAGTGCGAGGGGGACGTCCGGGGTGCGGGGGCGTGGCTGGAGCTGCTGAGGGAGGCGCAGAAAGAGGAATCAGATATCCTTGATTTCCACGTACCCTGGGGAACGCCACAGGGACATGCTGAGGACACCGTATTGTTACTGCAGCCTGATTCTGTGACAGGTAAGAGAGAGAGAGAGAGAGAGAGAGAGAGAGAGAGAGAGAGAGAGAGAGAGAGAGAGAGAGAGAGAGAGTATACTACCACCGTTTCTTCCCCCACCCCTCCAGGTTACTCCCCCCGTGTCAGACTACCACTGTGGACCAGCTTCGGCGTGCGCAGGGTGAGGCACGCGCAGGAGGAGGCTGGGGAGTGGAGGAGTGACCCAAGGTTACCTAGTAAAGACGCCCCCAGCTGCCCCTCCTACGGGACTGTGACGGGTTTCAATGTTTCCAGGCATCCTTTGTTTCCTCCAGGTGTGTATGTGTGTGTGTGTGTGTGTGTGTGTGTGTGTGTGAGTTTTCATTGTATTTTTTTATATATAATCGTGAGGCTACGTAATTACTGTTTTATTTGTTGTCATATTTGCACCTTGTGTCTAGAATTATTGTTTCTTCATTAGTTTACAAGGACAAACACAGCACGAGAGAGAGAGAGAGAGAGAGAGAGAGAGAGAGAGAGAGAGAGAGAGAGAGAGTCAGTTAGTCAGTCAGTCAATAACTAACTAATCTAAATAACTATCTTTCCAATCACCTACTTACCTTACCTAATCTAACCTAATTTAACCAACTAAACAAACTAATTACCTATCCACCTACCTAACCTAACAGTGTCTAAAACCTTACCTGTCTACTAACCTAACCTAACCTAACCTTACCTAACCTAACCTAACCTAACCTATCTAACACCTTACTAACTTAACCTAACCAACCAACTCCTCCCTCCCACAGAGTTTAGCTGCAAAGATTGCCAGCAGCTTCCATACTTGATGAGCAACGCGGTGCCCTTAACTGACCAGGTGGCGCGGCGCTGGAGGGAGCTGCTGTCCTTCGTGGGGCACTGGGCTCTCCTACTGGGCCCCCTCAACGTGGTGGCTGGCCCTGTCATGGATTACAACGCTGACAGTCTGGCTGATGACCTGGGCGAGCTTGGGTAAGAGAGAGAGAGAGAGAGAGAGAGAGAGAGAGAGAGTTTCCTATACGTTTTTCAGTTTGTTCCGTCACTAGAACCACAAAAATACCCTTAAAAAACCTGTCATTTCAACCAAAGCCATTTAGTGGAGGCGATGCGCAGGTGTTTTAAAGTTTGGTTCCTTGGTGTACACAGGCGGAGTGGCGAGCTGGTGGTTCCGTCTCACATATTCCTGGTGGTGAGTCGATGCGTGGCTCCTGTGTCCTCTCTCTCCCACTGCCCCCATGATAAGCTGGATGTGGAGGCCTTTGTGTTCCCTCAGTTCATCCCCGTCACTAACTGCCTGGTGAGTGTTTTAGTAGCATAGAAGTGCTGGGTTATTGCTGGGTTTCATAGGTAAGGTAAATTCATGGATGTTAGTGGAAATAGGTGGGCATGTTTCGTACTGGGACTGCCACGTGTAGCTTATCGTACAGTAAAATCCCTCTTATCCGGCATTCGAGTATCCGGCAGCTTTAAGTATCCAGCACATTTTTCCCCGAGCCTTAAAATCAATAAAAAATCAATGTGTACTCATAAAATCGATTAAAATTCCCGCGCGAGGCATACTTTGTCCCTTTGCTACCAGAGCGCACTGCTTTGCGCCATCCGCAGCCCACTGCA
Source organism: Scylla paramamosain (assembly GCF_035594125.1). NCBI lineage: Eukaryota > Metazoa > Arthropoda > Malacostraca > Decapoda > Portunidae > Scylla > Scylla paramamosain. Next base: position 5,304,591 of record NC_087195.1, read on the forward strand.
CTGTGTTTACTCAGTGACTCAGTCCCGCGTGTGCACTGTTTATCGCCTGACGCCTTCATCATGCCTAAAGTTGTAGAAAAGAGGAAGCGTGTTGTGCTTACACTTAAGCAGCTGATCAGATCAGCTGCTGATTAAGATCAGCTGATCTTTGTTATGGTAAGATGCGTGAGTGTAGGGTGGTGATTGTGGACATAATTTCACTTCTATTCAAGTATCCGGCAATATTCAAGTATCCGGCATGTCGGCGGTCCCGTTGATGCCGGATAAGAGGGATTTTACTGTATTATAAAGAGGTGATGTTTAAGTTACCCTTTATTATTCTGTTTTCTGTTATGATTACTTTCGTCCATTTTCTATGATGAGTATTCAAATAGTGTGGCAGGAGAATCAAGTACTATTGGGGAAACTAATCTGGAGTAAGAAATGCACGAAGAAAATAATAGATAAATAAATAAATAACATCATAGAAGAGCGTTAATCCTCAGGTAAAAAAAAAAAAACGAGGACTGAGTTTTACGTTTTCATCCAGGCTTAGATTGCAGTCTTCTTAATATCGTGCCTTTCTGACTCTCACATCACCACCACCTTCATCCCTCCTTCAGGAAAGCGCTAGGTTCATGCAGGAGTACAGCGCGAAGGTCGGGGACGTGGAGGGCATCACCGGGCTTCAGTTCTTCCCTAATCTTGACTACTACCAGCGCGTAAGACTCAAGACCCGCATGCACTCCAACGCTTGGGGTCACGAGAGCTACGCCAACAGATTACTTGACAACTTCTTGCACCCTTGAAGTAGCGAAGAGGAAGAAGAGGAGTGAGACGGGGGATGTGGAAGAGGACGAAGGCGAGGAATGGGAAGGAAGAGGATGCAGAAGACGAAGATAGACTGGAGAAGAGTGTAAAATAAGACGAAATTGGAAGAAAGATGCAGAAAATGAAGACAGAAAGATTGGGAAGATGAAGAGGGCGTAGAAAAGACGAGGACTGGAAGAAGAAAGATGTAGGAAATGAAGAGGATAAGAAGGAAGACATTTGGGTAGATGAAGAAGGCAGAAGAGGGCGAAGGTAGGAAGAAAGAAGAGAGGGAAGATGAAGGAAAGAAGGAGGAAGAGGAAGATGAAGACGAAGGGGATTAAGTAAAAAGGCTACCCATATCAATATTTTTTCTAGTAATCTAGTGCGGGGATAGTAGTAGTAGTAGTAGTAGTAGTAGTAGGAGGAGGAGGAGGAGGAGGAAGAGATGTAATTATAAAGAAGAAAAATTACAAAAAAAAAGAAAAGAAAAAAAAAGAAAGGAAAATGATAGAGACGAATAAAAATGGAGGGGGAGATAGAGAAGAAGAAATGTATTATAATAGAAAGACAAAAGATGGAAATAAGAGTATAAAGAACAGAGAGAGAGAGAGAGAGAGAGAGAGAGGGGGGGGGGGGATGTAAGACTCATAATCACAGCAAACCCAGTACAGGTATTTAATATCACACTGCTATCATCTTCACCTTGTCAGTCTATCATAGCTACTTAGGTGTAAATATAATAGTCAATATATATATATAAAGTACTTGGATGTAGAGGAGAGAGAGAGAGAAAAAAAAAAAAAAAGCTAGCGTTTAAAAAAAAAAAATAATAAATAAATAAATGAAAATCCGTCCCTTTGTGAATGTTACTTTAGAAACACTGAATTATTGTATATTATTATCTATACTGATAGTTGGGTTACTTTGTATTACATGTGTTTGTGGAGTGTTTGTTGATGTACTGTAAACGTAAGTACCTGTAGCCTGTCTGTGATTGTAGAACGTAAATAATCATTGTATATTTGTAGCATGATTACCCATTTTACTGTAATATAATCTTTTTGAACATGCGCTTTACATTACATCCTCGCAAAAATTAATGATCTTTAGAGACCGGATTGTTTGATAATGAAGACGTTGAGTTAATGTTTTGTTAATTCGTGTTAGCCTGGTGGGCAGAGCTTAAGAACATTATTTTATTTATTTTTTTCCTGCTTGTCTTTGTTCATTCGTTTGCGACAGAATGAGCGGAGCTTGAACTTTTTCTGTGTCTGTCTTCTAAGTCCGTTTCCTAAATTAATGTGAAAAGATTTTCTGTCGTATTAATTTCTTTATTTTTTTAAGCTATGAAGTGATAATTATAATGTTATGATAGTAATGAGGACAGATCGCTGACTCCTAGTCTTCACCACAAAGTAGGTGGGAGGACTTGGGACGACCTGTGCCCTTCCAAACAATTCTACTAAACACTGTTAGTAGAGCGAAGCGTCACCAACGCTCGTTATTTTCCTTACTCATTAGTTTAAGGCACGAAGGTAAAATGTACCAAAATTTTGACAGTATCTTTGGAAAAATTTTAAAATACCAAATTTCATAATCTTATACAACGATTTTGTTATTTTGAAGTTATATTATGTCATCTTGTTAATTAATATTTATTTAAAAATTAGTAATTATATAAGTGAAGTATATTTTATATTTATTGTATCCAGAGTTTGATATTTACTTTTCTTATTCACTGAGATGGAAACTAACATTACCTTGAGAGCTGCCAGATTTCTCTACTCTTTTCTTTTACTTTATTTACTTTTTAAACAGAACACAAGCCTCGGAAGAGAAACAGTAATGCCAGTGAAAGTACCATATGGCCATTAACTACCACTGGTATCTTGGATTATGTAACTAGCATTAGCTTACACACACACACACACACACACACACACACAGGAAAGGGGAATTCCCATAATATACCCAGAAGGTCACAGAGGAAACGGGAAAAAAATGAATAAGTGCACTAAACAATTAATATCTAAATAAAAAGGGGATGAATAATTAGATAAAACATTAACAAAACCACAGATAAACATGACCAAACGAGAGAAAACGAGGCAGCTGAGACGGAAACCAAAGTATACGTAAAATACAAACCACTAATACAGTAACGAAAAGAAGGAAAATAAACAAATAAAACTAACCAAACCCACATATATCCATGACCAAACTTGGAAAAAACGAGGTAGATAAAGGAGACACGAGGCAGGTGGAGAATGAAGGTAAGGAAGCCAGTTAGAGCAGACGGCATCCAGCATCCGCATCGCCACAGACACACGGACAGGCAGACAATCAGCTGAGAGGTAGTCACCATGGCCGGCTTGCTGAAAAATATCGCTGTTACGGTGAGATTACGGAACTTTCTTTGAGTTTAGGGTACTGACAGTGAAGCACGTGTTCCAAGGTATTATTCAGTGTATGTTGTGTGTGTGCATTGATATGTTTTTGTGTTTGGCATTTAGTTAACTTTTTTTTTTCTGTGTTATCTTATTTCTAGTTTGTATGTGAGGAATCTGACTTGCATTTTGTATATGTATATTAATGAGACGGTAAGATTCATTACCATATGTTGAATTGTTAATTGTTAAGTTTATGCGTGTGTGCGTGTGTATGTTAGGTAACTTTTTTTTGTCTCATCGTCAGTTACGTAAGGAATGTTGTTATTTTCCATATGGTATTTATAGAGAGGGTTTCATTGCCATATTAATGCTGAGAAGAGACTATTATTTTTGCTACATGATATAATTCTTATTCTCTCCTCCCTCCTGCCTCCCTTTCCTTTTCAACCACTTCTATCTTCAAGGTAACGAGGAGATGTAAAAACCTTTGCTCCTATGCTATTTCCTTATTTCTTATTTCCTATAGTTCGTTACTATTGATGTATTTTTTTCCGTAATCTCAATCCCTTGCCAACAAGTACCTTAAGGTATGTTCAAGGTAACGAGATACGAAACACAGGGCTCATTATACCATGTTATTTTCTTTATTTGCAGGGGTCCGTTTTCTTTACACATTTTTCTTTTAGACGTATTTTCTTATATTTTTCCTTTCTTTGTTATTTCCTTACGTTTTTTTTTTCTTTTCTCCTTCCTCCTCCTTCCCTACCATGTTATTTTCTTCATATTTTGTCATTTCCTTTCACTTTCCTTCATACTTCATTATTTCCTTCCTTTTTTTTCCCCCTTTTCCCGTTCCTCCTCCTTCCCTTTTCCCTTCCCTCCTCCTTCCCTTTTCACTTCCCAGAATCATCTTACATGCCCAGAGTAACGTTAAGATTAAAATCATAGGTAATTCCACTCCTGTATACCTGCCTTATTAATGTCAAATATTTATTGTACCAGATTCAATATGATAAGGTGTTTTGGGAGTGGCTGGGAAGAAGAAATATTTAAGAGAGAAGGGATGAAGTTTCCAGTCATTTCTCCCCCTTATAGTGGCTTCCTGATACCTGTGTTAGAAGTACTGCTTGTTTGGTGCTTATTGTGCCTGAGGGAATGTAAAGCATGACTAGCAGTGGCTGGGAAGTATGGATATTTAGAAGACTAGAAGCTTTTAGTCATTCTTGCCTCTCATGATGACTTGTGAGTATAAAGAGTTTTCCTGACTTGCATCAAGGTCAGCATACGGGGGAGGAAAGGTTGCAAGGTGATATAAGTGAAGATAAGTAATGTATTAGGTGTATAAAGAGTAGGTACTGTTACTGACTGATGGAGAATGAGTAGTGCTGCTGATTGCTGCTTCATGGTCAATACATGTGCAAGGAGGAATTAGATGCAAAAAGCTGACAGGCCTATACAATCCCAGTTACATGTTACAGGATGACAGTTAGACATTACATAAAGCTGCCTCCTCCTCTTAACCAGTTTATTGCAGTGGTCGTTCTTTACCATTGTTCACAGACCACCTGTTCAGTCTTTCAGTGTTTCTTTGATGTTCCAAAGAGTGACAGAAACCTATACAGAACAGTTGTCACCCTATATTTCTGTGCCAGATTCTTTTTCTATGCAAATTGCTTCTTATAGCTAAAATTTTACTCCACCACCACTTCAATCCCTGTGTTTCTATGATACTCCAAAGGGGGTGTGACAGAGGCCCATAGAGTTCAGTTTTCACCCTTACAGGCAACTCGCACCGTTCTGCCACGCATCACAGCCGCGGCCCAGCGAGGGTTGAGCACCTCTGTGCGATGCCTTGCCCCAGCGGTGACCCAGCCAGCACCGTCCTTCAAGGCCCAGGCGGTTGTTAACGGAGACTTCAAGGAACTCTCTCTCGAAGACTTCCGTGGGAAATATTTGGTGCTCTTCTTTTACCCGCTGGATTTGTGAGTGTCCTGTGTCAACTTTATTTATTTATTGTTGGTTGAAATGGTGTCTTTGTTCTTATTCCTGCAGTATTGATGTTATAAATCTGTATATATTGTAATATGTAATGGTGTTCTTTTTTTTTTTTTTTTTTTTGTTCTCATTGCTAACTAATGCCTTGACCTTCCTCCTTCCTTTGCTCCCTACAGAAAGACAGTCCTGAAAGAACTTTAATTCCTTCTATAGTCTGAGAGAGAGAGAGAGAGAGAGAGAGAGAGAGAGAGAGAGAGAGAGAGAGAGAGAGAGAGAGAGAGAGAGAGAGAGAGAGAGATTCAGTGATTCAGGAATGATGTATCAGATGGTAATGAAAGGATTAATAATTTACATTTTTACAACTTTAAATTAATTCTGTTCTCTCCTTTTTTCTCTACCATATGAATTTATTCCCTCAAAATTCCTTCTGTGCTCTCATTATTTCCCTACACTAATTCATTGCCTTCTCTTCAGCACCTTTGTCTGCCCGACTGAGCTCATCGCCTTCAGTGACCACATGGCAGCCTTCCGAGAGCTGAACTGTGAGGTGGTGGGGGTGTCCACCGACTCTCACTTCTCCCACCTGGCCTGGAACAACATGCCCAGGAAGGTGAGTGTGGTGGTGGGCTACTGGGAGGCGAAAATGTGGCTGTAATAGTGTTTGAGTGTCAGTTTGCATACATTCAAGGGGGTTTATTGTGTTTGTGTGCCATTGGTTAGAAGGGTGGTGGATTTGAGTTGTGTCCCAATTTGGTGATTGGTGTGCTATGGGAAATGTGTGGCTGTAATGGTGCTTTAAGTGGTACAGGGGATGGGACACTGGTGACGTAAGCTATTCTCAGGGTCAGTAATCAGGGTAGAACAAGAAATAATGGGTGTGAGCTTAATAGAAGTTAGATTTAAGAAAGAGATAGGAAGGAGTTGGTTCTGAAGTAGAGTGGTAGATGAATGGAGTGGACTAAAATGGACTGGAATGTAGTGTTAGATCTTTCTTACACCACCAACAAAGCACTAAGATACACAATTATCCTTTTATTTTTGTGTGTTTTACGTACATGTATTACTGTCAGATACACTACACCAATAAACACAAAGATACAGAGATCCCCATGTCCTTGAGTGGCTCTGTACACTGCAGCAAGGTGGTCTGGGCGGGCTACAGTATCCCCTGCTGGCGGACTTCAACAAAACTATCTCCCGGGATTATGGTGTGTTGTTAGAGGACGACGGCGTGGCTCTGCGGGGACTGTTCCTCATTGATCCTGAGGGTGTGGTTCGGCACATGAGCATCAATGATCTGCCAGTGGGACGCTCTGTGGAGGAGACACTCAGGCTGCTCAAGGCGTTCCAGTTTGTGGCGGAGCATGGTGAAGGTGAGAGAGAGAGAGAGAGAGAGAGAGAGAGAGAGAGAGAGAGAGAGAGAGAGAGAGAGAGAGAGAGAGAGAGAGAGTGTTTCTGTGTGTGTGTGATGTTGTTTCTTGGTATTCTGTGTGAGATGATTTCCTTTCTTCCTCTCATTGTCTCCCAGTCAGAGAAGAAGGGAAAGTAAGACTAAGAGAGATAGAGAGAGTGTTCTTACCTTACCCAATTGTATTTTTAGAGGGTTGAGTTAAGTTCGTAATGCCCCGTCTATTAATGTATCATATATATCTTTAAAGCTATGAACACTCCTTGCTACACACAGCTTCATCAGTCACTGCATCCACAAAAACTATATTTCCTTATACCTTTCTTTTTTTTTTGCACAATCTCTTACTGTGCCCTCTGTCTCCCAATGCAGTGTGTCCGGCCAACTGGCAGCCAGAGTCCCCAACCATCAAGCCAGATCCAACAGGCTCCCTAGAGTACTTTAATAAGGTGAACTAAGGTAGTGGTGGTGATGGTGGTGTTAGGTGGTCGATTTCCAGAAGTGTCCAGGTGTGTCAGCTAGCAAAAGGAGACTTAGGGAATGGAACGGAAAGAAAAGAGGGGGGGAAGTGAAGAAGAACAATATAGAGGGAAATATGGGGTGTAAAGAATGTGTTGAAGGACAGCAGTAGATAGAAAGACTTAGGGAATTGTCCTTAACTTCTTGAATGCTGCTACGGTGTCTTAGTGTAGGTTTGGTCATAATGTTGAAGGGTAAGACATTCAGCCAATGTTTAGTAATGGTGCAAAGTCTGATTATGATACTGAAAGGTAATATTCTCAGCAAAGATTATCAAATGTGTAGTTGGGATTAGTTAAGTTCACTTAGCTTAGTATTTGCTTAGTAAGATTGCCTTGGGTTACTCAGATAAGGAATAAAGGCACTGAAGAGAGCTAGGTATTGTACATTGTTATCTTAATTTGTTGAAAGTATTGTTCAAGTAGTGGTGACAGTAACTCTTCTTGGGTTACTGTCATCACCAGCAGTTGAAGGAATAAAGCCAGTGAAGAGAAACAAGTTATTTCGCATTGTTATCTTACTTTGTTAGTGTTGATGTGTATTTGCTACCCTTGTCATTAGTTAAAGTGGGAAATCCATGTATATTCAAGCTGACACAGGTAAAAGGTAAGGGAACTAGGGAAAAATAAAGAAAAAAAGAAAAAAATAGGTATAGCATCATGTTTTGTCTGTTAGAAATGAGGTTCAGTAAATAAAAGTAAAGGATTAATAGTTTATAAAAGTAGTCATACAATTGAATATGAGAAGTAATCAGTTGTTTTGTTAGCCGTGAGTGCACGTTACAAAGATACACAGAGCGATACAGTTGAAATAAATAGTTTTTTTTGTATTTAATTTTACTTTTTTTTTTTCGTTGTATATGATTTATTGAAAAGATTAACTGAGTGAAAGATAACGCAGCCAAGAAACAAAGACATCGCCGTACCATCTCTCCTGGATTACCAATTAAGAGTTTTCATCTACAAATGTTCATGAGTTCAAATATTGCTGTGAATAAGATCATAAGGACATTATTGTATATTTCTTTTGTACACACTATATTCCGTGATGTGTGTAGCCTACCTATACTGAAATATATAAATGAATCCAGCGTGTAGCTTCAAATATATCCTGTAGGGTCCTTAAAAGAATTGGATCATGTAAAAGCTAAGGCCGGTATTAGGAGAGACAGACGCGTGAGAGGGAGGAGGCAGTGACAGCTTCATTTCTCTCTCTCTCTCTCTCTCTCTCTCTCTCTGAAACGATAGCAAATAATACTAACAAAATACTGATAAATATGACGTCCACAATACAATACTAGCAGAAAACAAAAACTATATAAGTTATTAGTGAAAAAAGTATCTGTCCATCCATCTATTTATCTATATCCCACACGGGCGGCCCAGGCAAAGCAGCACACAGTCGTTAAAGTAAATAAATAAATAGATAAAATAAGCTAATAAATAAAATAAAATATAAATAAATCAAACAAAAGTCAATCAAAAAATAATGCAAAAGAAAATCCTAATAGTTTTGTACCGAAAAGAGAAAAAATATGTAACTTGTAGTGCAGTTCAATATTGTGGCGGGTGAAGGCAGTAACACACGTGACTATCACAGCAGCCGTGGAAATAACGTGCCAGGTGTGTATGTGTGAAAAGCGCAGGGGTTAACTAGTAAGAGAGAGGCCAGGTGTTGACTCGCCCCTGCTCTCCGTGACCGCAGGTGACGTTACAGCAGAGGTCGAATGAGTACAGTGTCCGAACTTGCACGATATAACACGGTAATTGTCTGCGCTGCACCTCCACTACTTTCAAAGGGCTCTAGTTGAAGTGCCATGGTTTTTAAGGATGTTTTTTTAACAGATCTAGTGGCAGATTAACAAGGTTTCCACATTATGAACAGGAGAAACACCCTTGAGAAGCCGGCTATTAACCTCTGTGGTCTTTGCGAATAGTGATGCGAAATTAACAAGATTTCTACATTATCAACAGGAGAAACGCTCTTAAGAACCTGGCTGGTCATCTCTGTGACCTCTTGAAGTAGTCATGGCAAGAGAGCAAAGCGTTTTTAAGGGTGCTTTCATGGTTCTAGCGACAGATTAACAAGATTTCTACATTATCAACAGGAGAAACGCTCTTGAGAACCCTTCCGATCATCTGTGACCTCTTGAAGTAGTCCTGGCGAGAGAGCAAAGGTTTCGGATCACCGGCCTCAGTCGCCTTAAGTAAGAAAGCCGTATGCTGGTATGAACAGGAGCAATGCTGAGGAAAGCAAGAGACGGTAGAGAATCAAGTCCGTGGTTATAAATAAGATAGTTTTAAATGGCTCGGTGTCTTATCCTGCCATCACCCCGATATGTAAGATTATGTACAATCACAGATAAGCAATTTTCTCTCGATATAATTAACGCAGATGTTTACCTGCTCACACCTGAGATAGTAATCTTGCACACTGCAACCCATCTCAGCTGCGCCGGCAAAGAGCACGTGACAAGTCAAGACTCAATACTCACATCGTACGGTAGTTACGAGTGAGTGCCTGGAAGGTGGTGTGAATACTCTTCTACACTCGTGAGTACTGTAAGGCAGTGTGTGTGTGTGTGGGAGGGAAGCTGCTTGTGCTGTATGTACGCTGTGACTGACGACCAACTTCCAGAAGGCTTTAGTTTAAGTTACACGGGTTATTATTATTTTTATTTATTTATTATTATTTTTTTTTTTTTTATGTTTCGACCGATTAACAAGATTCATAGATTATCAGCAGGAGAAACAGTCTAAAGTGTCATATATATATCTTTAAAGCCATGAAGACTCCTTGATGCACACAACTCCACCAGTCACTGCATTCACAAAAAGTATCTTTGCGGCCTTTGAGAATGGTCGTGGTGAGAGACCAAAGCGTTTCTGGATTCGGACCCTGTTCTAGAATGCACTCAGAGGACTGATGCGGCATCTCACAGCAGCAGAATCTTGTATAAGTAGTAAACCATCATTCTTAACTATCACGAGGCTTGAGATCTTAAATCACCGTTGCACAGCTGAGGGAATCAGAAGGCGTGGGATAAGTGGCTGGTTCACCGATTTTATTTTATTTATTTATTTTTTTTTCATGGTGGCGTAAATAGTGTAAAGGAAATTATGTAAAGCTTAGAAAATTTAGTAACATCGTTTCTCAGTCCATTCGTAACGTACACAGTTACCAGATAAACAAAAATCGCTGTCGTTATTCACAGTACATCAAATCATACTGGTCAAGGACAAATGATTCTTAAATTTTGCATAATCGTCTCTCAATACATTCGTACCTTACACAATTTAAAGCTAAGAAAAAGTAAAAATAAAATCTCGCTTATCGTTAGTCAGCCATTTAATAAGTATAATGATCGAGGATGAAATGAGTAGCGATGATATATAACCCCAATGATTACGATGAATATAATTACAGACTTAATAAAATCACACTTATGGTGCCCTGGATGAAGTTAACCTGATGCCGTGATAGTGAAGGAGCGAGGGAAGCGTTATTCTGAAAACACTTCTGCCCGCATCTTTACTACTTTCAAAAGGCTCTGGTTGAATTGATAGGGGTGGTTTTTGAGGCTGTTTTTACGGTTCTGGTGATAGATTAACAACATTTCTACATTATTAACAGGAGAAACACTCTTGAGGCCTTTGAACATAGTGGTGGTGAGAGAGGGAAGCGTTACAGAATACAGGCCACTGTATTATGAAAAATTTGGTGTCTTCTCTTAAGTTGTCACGATTTTAAGAGTCTTCATGATTTCAAAGGCCACAGAGTTTCTCAAGAGTGTTTCTGCTGTTGATAGTGAAGAAATCTCGTTAATCTATCACTAGAACCGTAAAAACACACTTCAAAACCCGTGACAGTTTAAGACGCAGGAGGAGCATCATGGGAACCCGATCACTGATGCGGCCTTTGAAAACACTCCCCGTGAGTTTTAAAGCCTTGTCCTTAAGTGGACGAAGCATGCACCAATAACCTACGCAAACCTAAGCCAACCTGAACCAACCAAAGCCCCCACAAGTAGAAAGGGACGACCACCTAAGCCCAGAATAGAAGAAAAACTGCAATAAAAAACCTTCCGGTGCTATGAGGCAAGAACATAAAGAAATATAATTTTGTAAGGAGGTTGTGAGCAGATGAGAGGAGGGAGGGCGCTAAACACAATGAAGTGTTGCTCAACCACTAACTGTGACTGCTTACTAATGAGTGCCTGTCAACTGAATTAAATAAGCAGTCACACACACACACACACACACACACACACACACACATGCTTACTTGATGATAATAAAATGCTAATTCTTATATTAATAATTATACCAGCACACACACACACACACACACACACACACACAGGAGAGCGAAATGGCGGTATGCACAGCATAACACCTTCCTCCCTGCCCCTTGACGCACCACTAGGGTACACAGGGCGCCGCTCCCCAGCCCTCTCAACACCCTATTCTTCTTTTCGCCGTTCCCATACAGTGAGGGGTTGGCGCCATACACAAGTCTGTCTCCTCCAGTTGTTTCTGTCCCTTGCATCTTCCCCTGTGACTCCTGTCCTTTGCAGTTCTGACGTAATTTCATCCCTCCATCTCACTCTCTGCCTTCCCTCCCTAAAGCAGCAGTGGTGGTTCCAGGGACCGGATGCTCAAAACTCTCACTTAGCGCTCGTCTAAGGGACCTACTGCTACGATCACTTTAAGGGCGATCTCTAAGGTCGATGTTCAAACTCCCTATAGCGTCTCGTTAGCTTAAGGAAGCGTTGTGTTGGGGGTACAGCAGCGCCGCTACATGAGATCCAATTAAGGCTTGTATTCTGAAATGCTTTGCTCTCTCACCATGACTGTTTTCAAAGGCCACAGAGATGACTAGCCGGTTCTGAAGACTGTTCCTGCTGTTAATAATGGAGAAATCTTATTAATATATCACCAGAACATAAAAAAGAGAAAGAAAAACACTTGAAAACCCGTGGAACTTCTTAGCACTTCGCTAAATGACCCGCCAACACGTGAGTGTCTTGACTACAACATACTCAGTGTAACATACATGTCCTGTTTTGTGTATGAGCGTACAGTAGCACAATTTGTAATCTTACTCTGTAAGACTGATACTGTTAAGCTACCAATGTGTGCAGTAACGTAAATCTATAAACCTATTCCATAAGGCTGAGACTGTTAAGTTACCATTACATATTTGTCTTTATGAGAATTTGCTCGTGCCTCCAGGTTTTGACCGATTCAATCAATACATCGATTCAGCGTGAAACGGGTCTCATTATCCTGCACTGATCGCACCAAGAAAGTGGCGATAACAGCCACAGAGATGACTAGCCGGTTCTGAAGACTGTTCCTCCTGTTAATAATGCAGAAATCTTGTTAATCTGTCACTAGAACCGTAAAAACACCCTTAAAAACCAGTGTAACGTTAGTTCTCTTGAAATAAGTGGGTGTGCGGCTTGGAAGTGTTTCACAGTGAGATCCGAAGTGACAGCCTATCATCATAAGATTTAGTATCCGTCTTGCCACCTGACGAGATAAGTATCCCGTCCCCCCCTCCCCCCACATCTTTCTTTTTTTTTCTCTCCCTCTCCTTTCTTTTCTTTGAGTGACTTACGCCTCATATATAAGAAGGAGTACAGCACCAGGGGAGACTAGTGCATACCTGGCTGACTGTGGCGCTGCACGGGATCTTGAAGTCAGGTATGGTGACTGCTCTGCTGGTTCACTGGTTCAAGTTTAAGTTCGGTGCCCATATTTTGAAACACTTAATTCTGACCGCACCTCCATTACATTCCAAAGGCTCTAGTTGAAGTGACACGGGTTTTTAAGAGTGTTTTTAAGTTTCCAATGACATATTAGCGGGGTTTCTACATTATTAACTGAAAAGACACTCTTGAAATCCCTCTCTAACACTTTTCTCCCGTAACACTTGTTTATCCTGGCTTCCTACACCAACTGTTGCCACTTTTCTTCACTACAACGCCTCTCCTTCCCTAACACTTCATCATCCTGCCTTCCCACACCATCCACATCACTTCCCTTTACTCTAACATCTCCCCTTCCCTGTCACGTTACCCTCCTGCCTTCCTACACCAACCAACCACACCAAAACTCAAACGCTTTCACTCTAACTTCACTCCAACACCTCTCCTTCCTTCCTGCACCATTCACACAACTTCTCTTTACTCTAACGCCTCTCATCTCCCTTCCCCGCAGAGCAATGGACCAGAATCTGCAGGGTTGGTTCACGGAGAGGTCCCCAGAATGGCCGGGCGAGGCTTTCTCTCTCAAGGTGAAGAATAAGCTGCTACAAAAACAAAGCAAATTCCAGAACATTGAAATATTTGAGAGGTGAGGAGGTATTACAGTGAACAATGGCTGTTTTGTGACGGAAATTCCAAGTTGTCGTGTTATTAAGAGTCCCAGCTGGATAGGTGAAGAGGGAATAGCTAGTTAGTTGCTTGTTTAGTTAGTTAGGTCAGTTAGCTAGCTGGTTAGTTTTTTAGATAGTGTTAGGGGAGAGTGAAGAGGTAGTTGAAGTTAAATTTAATGAAAGTTAGGTAAATTATGTGAAAGAAATACTAGTTATCGTGGTATTAATCATTATTTTTTTGGGTGCTTGTGTGTTTGATCAGCCTCTCGTTGCCAGTGAAGGCTTAGCACCAATCATAACCCTTTGGTCATCCCGGCAGTACCAACCACGGCAAGGTGCTGGTGCTGGATGGTGCCATTCAGTTCACGGAGAGGGACGAGGCGAGTTACCAGGAGATGATCACCTTCCTGCCCCTCAACGCTCACCCCAACCCCAGGAAGGTGAGGCGGTGAGGTGTGCTGGGACCTACTGTGTTTGCTGGCCTCTCGTCACTGCTTATCTGTTAATTCTTTCTTTTTCTGCTTTGTTTATACAGTTCCTCTCCTTTTCTTTCGTTTATCTATTTTCATCTATCTATCTATCTACTTATATATATTTTTGTCCACTTTCTTTTTTTCTGTTTCTCTCCTCTTTTGTTGTGTTTCATGTCTTCTCTTCACTCTCTTTCTGTCAGTTTCTACTTCTTTTCTCTTCTTTGAGGCGCGTTGGGACCTTGCTGTGTTGTGTTTCCTGGCTACTCCTCACTCGGTTGTCTATTAAAAAGTAACCTTCAATATCCCAATGACCCACAATGCACCGTGTATCTTGCTATTCTTTTTGCTAGGTGCTGGTGGTGGGCGGCGGGGACGGCGGCGTGGTTCGGGAGCTGGCCAGACATCCCGCGGTGGAGGAGGTGGTGCAGTGCGAGATTGACGAGGAGGTAAGCACATGACTTGAAACAGTGGCTCGTATTTAGAAACGCTTTGCTCTCTCACCACGACTATTTTCACGGGCCACAGAGATGATTAGCCGGGTTTTCAAGAGTGTTTTCCCAATCAGTAATGTGGAAATGTTGTTCATCTGCCACCAGAACCATGCAAATACCCTTAAAACCCCATGTCACTTCAACTAAAGCCTTTTGAAAGTGTGGAGGTGTGGTGCAGAAGTGTTTCAGAATGTGTCTGGTAGAACTGTAGATAAACAAATAAATAAGTGAAGATATAAAGCAAGTTTCCGAGTCCCAAGGGAGAGGAGTGAGGGAAGAAGCTTGACACTCGTGCCTCCCCCACGCAGGTGATAGAGGCATGCAAGACACATGTGCCGTCAATGGGGTGCGGCTTCTCCAACCCCAAGCTGACCCTGCACACTGGGGATGGCGCCAAGTTCCTGGAGGAGACGCAGGAGAAGTTTGACATCATCATCACGGACGCCTCAGACCCCGTGGTGCTTGACGGGACGGATGAGGGGACTAAGGATGGTGGGAGTACTTTCTTGTTTTAACTCTTCCACTGCTATGATTGTGCATTGCCAACATTGAGATCTCTGTAATAGCTTGTTTGGATGGTGGGTGGTGGCGCTGATATCTGAGTTTATCCATGGTGAAGAGTGACAATGATGGTGGGTGTGTTTGAAAAGTTTGCAAGGTTTAAATCCCAAGTAGAGTACGGGAATATAACAAGTAACTTCCTATAACATAAATTACAACAGCATATACATTGCAAAAAAAAAAAAAAAAAATGGAAGAAAAGAAAAAGGAAAGAAAAAAACAACAACTAATTTTAAACCCCTCAAAATAACTAACATCTTTTTTTTTTTTTTTTTCGCTGGATGCAGAAGACTGGATGTTATTGTGTATAGATAAATCACCAGTTTCTCTGTTTCCATGACACTAACATCCGTGCACTGCTGGTTTGCTGGATAAGCTTTGATGTGAGTAGCGGGCTTCAAAAAACACACACGGCCGCTATTGTTGTGGTGTGACGTGGCAAGCAGCGCCCGTAGAGTTAGTGAAACATGGCAACACTTCTCCCTAGACTTATGCGGTCGGGAATCTCGCGGAACTTAGAAAAATAAAATAATAAATAGATAAATAGTTGTAGTAGTAGTAGTAGTAGTAGTAGTAATAGTAGTAGATGTTGTTGTAGTAATAGTAGTAGTAGTATTAGTAGTAGTAATAGTAGTAGTAGTTGCTGTTGTAGTAAATAAACAAACAAATAAACAAATCTTAGCTTCAACCACATACACACACACACACACACACACACACACACACACACACACACACACACACACACACACACACACACACACACACACACACACACACACACACACACACACACACACACACACACACGCATCTTTAAACCTAACTTCTTTACCATTAGGCTACTTTTAATACACCTCTGTAAAACTGCCTCTTTCTCACACATTTCTCTTTTCTCCCCGTCAGGTCCCGCCGTGTCTCTTTTTAACAACGAATACTACACCAAGATGAAGAACAGGCTGGCGGAAGGAGGGATTCTGTGTTCCCAGGTAAATGCACCACCACAACACTTTCCAGTCACCACCACACCAACTACCAATCACGAACACTCTTCCAGTCACCATCACACCTTTTCCAATCACCAACGCACTCTCCAGTCATCACTACTTCACCTATCAGTCACTTCAACACACTTTTCAGGGGGAAAATATGTGGCTGGATGCTGAGATGGTAGTAACGCTGGTGAGGGGCTGTCGCAAAGTCTTCCCTGTTGTCGAATACGCCTACACGTGCACTCCGACCTACACAGCTGGTCAGATTGGATTTATTCTATGCGCCACAAATCCGGTGAGATATACTCTGTTCAAAAACTCCTTGCTTTCTCATCACGGTTATTTTCAAAGACCACAGAGATGATTAGCTTGGTTCTCAAGAGTGTTTTGCCTGTTAATCACGTAGAAGTCTTGTTAATCTGTCAATCTGATACACGAAAACAAGTCATGAACAGTTAAAATGAGGTAGTTTTGTTCATCTATTTCCCTCACTACCTCCGTCTCTCTCTCTCCATCAATTAAAGGCCACGAACTTGAAGGAGCCAGTAAGGGTGTGGGACCAGAGGACAGCAGCGGAGATGGGGCTTAAATACTACAATGCAAACGTGCACAGAGCTGCCTTCGCCCTGCCCACCTTCATGTTACAGCACATTGACTAGCGCAGGGCGGGGAGGAAGACAGGAGGGGACGAAGAGCTTGACTGACTGACCGGCTGGAGTGACTGAGTTAGAAAATTGCTTCCAAAACGTGTTATATATGGAAAAAAGAGAAGTTAGGAAGGCTAGAAGAGGATAAGAAGACAAGTAAATAATGTAGAGGAAAGAATTATTGAACGCGAAGTGTGTTTTTTGAGAACTTAGGCATGGAGAAAGGATAAATAAGGCTTAGAGAAAAAAAAAAGGTAAAAATGATGTTTACGAGTGTGATAATTTAAAAGATTAAGTTAAGGAGGAAACATAAAGGTAAAATAGGAGAATAAACTGTTGTGAGATTTTCAAAAAAGATTGCGACCAAAATAAAAGTACAAAGAATGTTAGGAAAAGAAGGAAGAAAGTTATAGAAATACAAATGAAAGAGTAAACTGTAGCGAGTTTTTTTTAAATGTTGTAACTGAAAGGAAACTATGAATATTGCTAAGAAAAGGAGGAATAAAATTACAAAGGGATACACATGAAAGAGGAAGACTGGAAATGGATAAAATAAGGAGATTGAAATAGAGAGACAGAGAGAGAGAGAGAGAGAGAGAGAGAGAGAGAGAGAGAGAGAGAGAGAGAGAGAGAGAGAGAGAGAGAGGAAAAAAAAAAGATTAGGAGAGGATTGGGTAAAGGAAGTGCCGTATTAAAGAAAATTATAAATGTTAACTTAAGCACTTAATCTAGTCTGGAATTTAATCACAATGAGATTTTTGAGGTCTTAAAGCCACTAAAACACAGGATAAACCTAATTGTGATGACTGACATCTTCACTACCGCATTATCACACGATTAACAGGACAACAGATAGTGACATAAAAAAAATAAAATAAGAAAAAAAAGATGAAAAGATAACCATAAAGTATGATTTATAGCAACCTGATGTAATAAATAAATAAATAAATAAAAATGCTTTTTGATACGCAGAGTAGTGAGAGAAATAGAATGGTTCCTCTTGAACTGTTATTACTATTTGTTATTAGTGAAATAGATTTGGAGACATATGTAATAATGTAACTGAATAAGTTGGATTTGGATTAAAATGGTGTGTCGTTTAAGGGAAGCGGAGAGAAAAGGGCGGGATGAGGAATATAATGGTTCTCCTTGAAATGACAGAGCAAGAACCTTTAATTAGTAAAGTAGATAGGGAAATAATGTAATTGAATAGATCTGGGCTGAAATAGAATGAATAAATTTGTGAAATGAGACAGATAACAGGTCGAGAAGAGGAATAGAATGAATCTTCTTGAATTGAAATAACAAGAACCTTTAATCAGTGAAGTAGAGAGGGAAAGAATGTAATTAAATAGAGCTGGACTGAAATAGAATGAATTAACTTGTGAGATGAGAGGGCAGGGAGAGAGCAAGACATGTATAAGATCGAGAAGAGGAATAAATTATCTCTCTTGAATTAAAATAGCAAGGACGTTAAACTAGCAAAGAAGAAAGAGAAAAAAAATGTCATTGACTATATTTAGGCTGGAAAAGAATGGTCTGTCGTGTGATTAGTCAGGAGATGACTCAACAGGGAGGAATATAAGCAATATAAGAGGACGAGGAGAGAAATAGAATTGTTACCCTTGAATTGAAATAACAAAGTTCTGTTTAATAGTATAATTCAGAGAAGACAGCGTGGTAATAGGTCAGGGCTGGGATAAAGTGTATAACCTTGTGAGATCAGTGGATAGCGAGTGAGATAAGATTGATAACAGATAGGGAAGAAAAATAAAATCTTTCTCCTTGAATTAAAATAACAATAATCTTTAATTAATGAGATAGAGAGGGATTAATTTAATTGAATATATACGAACTGATATAAGATGGTGAGCCGTGTGAGTGGAGGCGAGATGAATCAACATGGAGTGAGATAAGACAGATAACATTTCGAGGAGAGGAATAGAATGGTCCCCCTTCAATCATCATTTCATTAATGGAATAAAGATAAAGACACCATGTAATAACGTAAGAGAATAGATTGGGGATGAAATATAATAGCCTACCTAGTGAGAAGAGTGGACAGGGAAGGTAAAAAGACAGAGAACATGCGGCGGCGAGAAATAGAATGGTCCCCGCTTGGCAGCAGACAAGGTTTTCTGTGGGGGCGCGGGCCGGAAGCAGCCATCTTACACCAGCTGAGGGCCGAGCGAGCCTCCTCCCTCCGTGCCCTTCCTCCCTCCACTCACTGGTATCATGGCTCGGTAGTGGCCCTCGTGACACTCCCGCGGGGCATGAAAGTGCACGAGGTTACAGACAAGTGGACGTGAAACTGACGCAGAGTCCGTGAGTGCCCCGACAAGGCCCTGTCCCGAGTGCTCCTGCTAGCCATGGGTCCTGTCAATCTATAGACGGGTGTTTCCTCTCCTTCCCGCCGCCTGTTGGAGTCTCAGCAGGGTCCACAAGCTGGCCAAGATGAAGAAGCTGTTCTGGAAGGATCAGTCGAACAAGGATCAAAGTCATGGGAGCTTCCTCGGCAAGGTGTTTGTGGTGGGGCGACACACGGTCACGGTGGAGGAAGTCATCGCCGAAGGCAAGTACACATCAGCTGTATCTCCTCTGAACCTACACCACATCTCCCCCTATCCCTCATAACTCCTTCACAGAGTGTTTTTGCCCTTCCACCTCCCCTACATCTCCCGCCCCTCATAACTCCTACACACTGTGATCTTGTCCCTCCCACATCAACCACACATTTACCTCCTTCACGCCTCCTTCCGCCTCTCATAACTCCTCCACAGGGTGTTTGTTTGTCCTCCCCACCTCCACTACTTCTCCTCCCGCCCTTCATAACTCTTTCATAAGGTGTTTTTGGCCCTCCTCACCTGTACATCACATCACTACAGCTCCCCCTCCCTTCACAACTCCTCCAAAGGGTGTTCTTGGCCTCCCCACCTTACACATCACCACAGCTCAACCACACCTCCAGTACCACTTCCATACCTCCTCCTGCCCTCTATTCCTCCTCCCTAGGATGTTTCTTGGCCCCCCAGGCTCCTTACCTGCACTATATCTCCTCCACAGCTTCTTCCGCCCCCCATTCCTCCTCCCCAGGGTATCCTCGGCCTCCCCATGCCATGCCACCATAGTCAGAGGCTTCCCTTGCCTGGTTGGGGGCTGGGATCTTATTGAAATAACCTTAACTGTATTTATTTATGTGCAAAAATAGTGTTTCTTTAAATTTTTTGTAATCATAGTATACACAGTGAAGGGATTAGCAGAGAAATTAATCAACGGAATTGAACTAAACCTAATCTAACCATGGGATGGAAGTGTTAATGTTATTTCAGTACTGTCCCGGGGCTGCTGTGTGTTGGCATGTCTCGTGGAGCCCCACTATGGCTTCTCTTAACTCTTCAATATGGGAGTTTTAATTTAGTGTTAGTGGTAATGGTGTAGCAGAAAGGGGAGTGAATGGGCTTACCTGTGAGTTGATTTCTATTCCTTCTGTTTTAACTTATTTATTATGGGTTTAATTTGCTGTCATACCTGATGGTGTGGTGTGGGTGGTGATGGTCTGGCAGGAAGGGGAAGTGTGTGGGGATTACCTGAGACTTATATGGCTTCTGTTTTAAACTGTTCAATATGGGAGGTTTAATTTACCCAATCTGTTCAATATGGGAGGTTTAATTTACTCCTCAGCATGTTCAATAAAGGTTTAATTTAATTTACTCTGTTCAGTATGTGAGGTTTAATGTACTGTGTTCCATATGGGGGGTTTAAATTACTCTTCAGTAAGGGAAGTTTAATTTACTGTGTTCAATATGGTAGGTTTAACTTACTCTTCGTTTAATATGGGAGGTTTACTCTTCTCAGTATGGGAGGTTTAACTTACTCTGTGTTCAATATGGAAGGTTTACTCTGTTCAATATGAGAGGTTTAACTTACTCTGTGTTCAGTATGGAAGGTTTAACTTATTCTGTGTTCAATATGGGAGGTTTACTCTATTCAATATGGGAGGTTTAATTTATTCTCTGTGTTCAGTATGGAAGGTTTAATTTACTGTGTTCAATATTGGAGGTTTAACTTGCTTCTTTCACTGCAATACAAGACAATTAGCAGCACCAGAAGTAATGAATGAAATCTTTTATGCACATCTTCAAGAAAGAACAAGATTAAAACTGAATAGATTTTGCAATTTCTACCCAGTTTAAAGATTAATGGCTATAGAATAAATAAAGGTGTCTGAATGTTTAGTAATTGAGGAAAGATATACTAAATAGCAGTTAGAGGGTTAGTGTTGGCTGACATAGTGTGGGTTGTGGTGTGTGATGGCCTGGCAGGAGGGGGAGGTGTGTGTGTGTGTGCTTAGCTGTGACTGGTTCCCATAAGCTGGTCTCCTTATCTGTTTGCCCAGCCACTCCTTCCCCTGATAGGCATGCTTGGTTCTGCCACCTCTCTATGTCCTGAGTTAATATAATTATTTCTATAGAAGATATCCTTTTTGTTACATTGTTGAATTGTGTCCCTCTCCCAGACATATAACACATTGAGAAGAGGAATAAAATGATCCTTCTTCAATTAAAATAGCAAAGAAGAGAGGGAAAAAATGTAATTGAACATATCTAGACTGGAATAGAATAGTCTGTCTTGTGATTAGATAGGAGATGAGTCAACAAATCAAAACTGATCAAGAAATACTAGCTTTGACATTTGAGGCAGGTTTATTTACATATGGTTTATTTACATATTCATTGCTGCCAGACAATTTAATCATTCCTTAACTGCTCACTACACACACAAAAAAAAAGTCTATGTAAAATAACCTTGCACACACACACACTGTAAAGGTGACCAGTGTTGTCAAGTATTGATGTGTTTGCAAATGACACTGTGTAGATTGCTGGGAATGGAAGATTCTAAAGGTGAATGGCCTGAGGGAGTATGGTGTTGTGTGCAGAAGTTACAGGTGAAAGTAAGCACAGGAGCCAGCCAGCCAGCCAGCCAGCATTGTGAGACAGTCTGCATAACCATTCCTGTTGAAGTCATTATATTCCTGCTTCTATTTTATCGCATTGTTTTGTCATTTGGGAAAGTCTTAATAAGGTTGTGCACAGTTTAGGAGGATTGTACAGTAGCTATGAAAACTCTGAAGTGTGGTGCAGGTTGCAGCATAATAAACAAATATGAAGCCTGCCGTCTGATCATGTATATGTTGTTTGTAGCATTCATCTGTTTGTCAGTCGGTGCACAGGAGCTTTTGTCAGTGTACATTTATGCAGCATCATGCTTAGGTAGTAATGATGTAGGTAATTGTCATGTGTCAGTCACAGTGCACATGAGCTTCCATCAGTGTACACTTATACACCGCCATGTATAAGTAGTAATGATGATAATTGTTTGTCGTGCCTAGGCTTTTATGAAGATTTAACATATAAAGTCCAAATTATCCATATTTTCCCATCCATTCCTTCACATGTGTCAGAATATTAGAGTCAGAGCACCCCACATTGAAAGTATTTTGTATTTCTGTTTGTCATGTTAGGTTAGGTTAGGTTTGAAAGTAGTATTTCTGTTTGTTGGTTTCTCCTTAGCACTGCCTCCACTCACTCCTGCCATACACTTGTCAGGCATTACGTGACTCAGAGGGAGATTCATGATCAGATCACATTTCAACACATACAGTGACTCAGCACAAGGATTGAATTCATAGTGGCTTGTCACCATTGAAATTTTACTTGCAAGTTGTGGCAACTCTTTGATGTGGTGGACTGGCAAGGCCTCAGAGTGTGTCCTGCATGCCTGAGACTCTGATTAAAGGATTAGATATTGAACACTGCTTCATGCAAAAAAAATTATGTGGTTATGATGGAATTGATAAACATTGAATGGTGCTTAATAAAAACTGTGGTTGTGATGGGATTAATAAATACTTAATTATGGTTAATAAGAACTTGTGGGTATGATGAAATTAATAAACACTGATAAAAACTATGTGGTTATGATGGAATTAATAAACACTGAATGGTGGTTGATAAAAACTTGTGGGTATGATGAAATTAACAAACACTGAATGGTGCTTAATAAAAACTTGTGGGTATGATGAAATTAACAAACACTCACCAACACTGGATACAAAGTTGCTACATATTTATAGCTCTTACTCACTTCCCTTCATTAGCATTCACTGACTGTACATTCATGAATACATGTAAAGTAAAAACATGTGCTTTGTATACCAATGACAACATGACAATTGTAGTTTTAACCCAAGCCAATTGTATTCATGAAAAAAACAACACCATTCAGTAAAAGTTTTGAACTGCTACACCATTCACTGCTTTCTTTGCTGTCACTGGTGTCTTTCAAAATTATGCATATTATAAACCTGCATCACAGCGTCGTATTAACCCTGAACGGAAGTCGTGGCAGTGAAGGGGTTATGTATGCTGTGTATGTTGATTTTTGCATGCAGGGAACACTCTATCAAGCTACGTGTGTTTGTATGTTTGTATGTTTGCATGTCCTCTATCCCTCACAAAATAAACTACAGGAATGAATAAAGATAAACAAGCATTCATTGCAGTGGCATGTCGGTGTTCTAGCTTGCAGGAAACATAGCAAGCATTCATTTTTTTATTTAGTTATATTGTGGAGTTGAAGTGAGTGAGTTTTTCCTGTTGTTATATCCCTTTTGACAAACATTAAACATTTACTCCTTATTCATCTATTTTTGGACGTGACAAGTGAATGCTCTTTTGCCATTGTGATATCCCCAGTCTGTCACATGTAAAAATAATAACAAGAAGGATAGATCTCAATACCATACCCCACAAGTCTAGATATAATCATTAAATATATGTGAAGGTGAACAAGCAAGCAGAACACAGTGGTAGTCCCTTATCTAATCATCCAATCACCCTCCACTCATGTTATCTAAAGCACACATCTAGAAACAACCACTCAGGTGACTTTGGCTTCCTCCTGTCATGCTGCAGAGTTCCCATGGCCTTAAGATTTGAATGGTGCTTAATGGACAGAATGGGGAGAGGGATTCTATAACTGTGAGAGTAAGAGATAGGCAGGCAGGCAGGCAGGCAGATAGAACTTCCCGCAGATAGACAGACAGACATACAGGCAGGCAGATAGAGAACTTCCTATAGTTGTATGAAGAAAGAAAGGAAAAAAGGACTGTAATTTCCAGAGAGAGAGAGAGAGAGAGAGAGAGAGAGAGAGAGAGAGAGAGAGATGGGGAGACTAGTATAGTTTTCAAAGAGAAATAAGTAAAAAAGTATTAAAGAAAGAAGAGGAAAGTAAAAAACTCTAATCAAGGAAAGAAGGAAAAAAAAAAAGAGAATTGGGAAATTGATTGAGTTATGGTCCCCAATAACAACAGGTTCATATGTTTCCTGTCTTATTTACTCAGTCTTTCCACTTTCCACCTTTCCATTTTGTGAGTAAAAACAAAATAGTATTATCAAAGTATACCGAGAACAAAAAAAATGCATCTTTGTTACGCATCATCATTTTCTCTCCCTCTAGTGAAGCAAGTTTTATAAATTATTGCTTCACTTAACACACTACACGTTTTGGCTCATTTTCCTATTGAAGCAAGTTGTTTTCCTTGTCTACCATGAGCTGGAGAAGTGAGGAGGAGGAGGAGGAGGAGGAGGAGGAGGAGGAGGAGGAGGAGGAGGGGGAGGAGGGGGGAGGGGGAGGAGTGAATCAGCCTTCTCTTGTCTTTCTACAGGCTATATTTTGTTTTTGTTCTTTGTTTACACTCTGCATGTTGACCTTTGTGGCTTCCTCTGTGGGTGTGTGTGTGTGGGTAGGAATGTCATTATTTTAGAGAGAGAGAGAGAGAGAGAGAGAGAGAGAGAGAGAGAGAGAGAGAGAGAGAGAGAGAGAGAGAGAGAGAGAGAGAGAGAAACTATCACACTAAACACCACTTCACTCTGATACATTTGCTGAAAAAAATAGAATAAATAAATATGGTATTGTGAATTTCCATTTCATTCATGTATATCATTTTAAGCTTGTTTTGCTTCATTGAGGAGGATGTACAAATGGGACAGGAAAATTAAAGATAACACCTGATTACACTTCAAGGAGAGGAGTGATGGCAGTTGAGAGAGAGAGAGAGAGAGAGAGAGAGAGAGAGTGCAGGATAACTCACGCACACTAAATGCTCCTATCATATTCAAAACACATCTACTTCTATGTTGTATGATTTTTTTGTTTATATTCTTCTCTCATTTATTCCTTCTTGATTTCTTCTCTCTTTCATTTTTGTTGTCTCATTTTTTTTCTTCTTTTTCTTCTTTCATTCTCATTGTTTTGTTTTCCTTCTTTCATCCTTGTTTTGTTTTTTTCTTCTCCCATTCTTGCTCTCTTCTTATTCTTCCTTTTTTTAATTCTTGTTGTCTTAATTTTTCCTTCTTTCATCCTTGTTTTCTTATCTTTCCATTTCATTCTTGTTCATTTTTCCTCCTTTCATCCTCATTGCCTCATAATCTCCCTACTTCTTTACTTCTGTTCTATTCTTCCTCTTCTTCTTCCTACTTCTGTTCTTCTTCTAGCCTTCCTACTTCTATTCTTCCTCTATTTTTCCCACTTCTTGATGCTAAAACAGTAACATTGTAAACAAAGCCCATATCTTTAATACTTCCATATCATTTTTATTTCCTTAATTGAACCAGAGATGTATACAGAATCACAGCCTTTACTCACACCATGTTTTGCCACAGTTTTCTTTTCAAGCGAACAATTTTCCTCCTTTGTGGTAAACCTGGCAGTGGAGAAAAACAAGCATATCGTTCCTGGAGGCTTGGGTCATGGTTAGAGGACACAGCAGGAGGTGAAAAGTGCAGGAAATGAAGGTCTTGAGTGACTTGTGAAGGTTGAAAATGTCTTGGAATGTGGTGAGGGATGAGGGCAGTAACCTTAAGTCTATTGGGGCACTTCTCCCTGTTGTTGCTCAGAGTGGTGTTATATTCTACAAAATGTACAAAAAAACATTATCAGATCTATTTCCACTAGTCATATCCTCAGTTCCTCATAGCCTTTCCAAACTCATGGGTATTTCATTAGTTGATACATTCATTCCTATTTAATTTATCAATCTGTCTTTCTATTTATCTATCTATCTATCTATCTATCTGTCTATCTATCTACCAGGTCAGCAGTCCCACTGAGAGCAGGCCAGACAAAGCACCACACACACAAACACTCACAGTTTTTTTTTTTTTTTTTTTTAGCCCTGTCAGCACTGTTGGAAAGGCATTATTCTCACAGACCACAACACTACATCCAATTTAATTCACAGACACAAAATTCACTGAACATTTGGCATAGTTACTTGGGGATGGGAACCTGTACTTTGAGTGAAGGTAAGGCTGGTGGGTGTCTGAGGCAGGATAGAATAGAGGGACAGTGTGAGGAATGATAGAGAAATGTTAGCAATGAATAGAGTATCAAGCTATTATTATCACCTGTGTTTAGTTAAAGCATTATTTTACCTGTCCTTATGTAATAGATATGTTTTTTGAGAGGTGGATGATTTAGGGTAATGGAGGAGATAAGGAGAGCCTTTAGGTGTTAATTTCTCTAGTTATCTGTTAATTAATAAGTGTAGGAAGGGAAGTAATAAAGAGGCAGATATTTTGTCAGGAAGGAAAGGTGAATGGAATATACAATAGATATCAATTTCTTGTGTTGTTTTCAGTTCAGGATGTTTCTTTCATCACCTCTCAGTCTTTCACTCTGATCTGACCTGGTTTTGTCACTCCTTACATCACATATTTACATATCTTTGCAATTTTTTTTTGCCTTTTTTATCTTATCAATTTCCTGTTTTTTTTTTTTTTTTTCAGGCAATTTCTTTCACCACCTTAGTCCTTCCTTCTAATCTGACCCCATTTTCATTACTCCTTATGCATTTATCGCCACATGTGCAACACTGTAATACAAACAGTAATAGAAGAATAAGAGATGAAAGAAGCAAGGGTAGCCAAAACATTTGCTGCACACACAAGTGAAGATCTCAGTGTCATTTAGCAGTGGCAGGATGTTGGCTTCTTACTGCATCTGTGGAGTCTTTGTGTTACTGGTGACAATGCCTTGCTATCTCACCAGCCACCACTGAGTCACTTCCACCCCTCTGCTGTTTGAAAGATGCTAGAAATGTCTGGGAGAAACTGGGATTGTCTGGGAGAAACATAGCCAACCCGCTGACTCCCACTACTGATTCACTCCCAGCTGACTGTGCAAGGTGCTGGGACTGTCTAGGAGAAACATAGCTACTGAAGAAACTGTGGGAGCAAAGTTAATAAAGAATGGAAGAATAAGAGGAATTAGGAAAGATGTGTAATAAAGAAGATAAGGAAAGAAAACTAAAGTGATAGAAACACGTATTGAGAAGATAGGAAACGTGAATAGGAAGAAGTAAAGAGAGGAAAGGATGGACTGAAATTAAACATGAATATGGAAAAACAAAAGAGGAAGATGCATGTGACTAAGCTTCGTGGAGAAAGCTGTTAGGCCATCCACTCTGCGTGACGTGGAGGAGAAAAAATGGTGGAAAAGAAAGAGGAGAAGGGAAGAATGAAAGAATAACAGTGGCAGGAAACTAGCAGGGATGTTTTGCTTGCGCGGTAATCTTCCTCCTTCCTCTTGCTATCCACTTTATCCAATCCTCCACTTACACACTCAACTTGTCCACTTTTCTCGCCATCTACATCCTTCCTACATCACCTTCTCTTGTCTTCTTTATTCAAAAGTGTTCTCTAATTCTTTTTATTCAATATATCTCTTTATGTTCTTTGTAAACTTTGGTTGCTTTCTCTCTCTCTCTCTCTCTCTCTCTCTCTCTCTCTCTCTCTCTCTCTCTCTCTCTCTCTCTCTCTCTCTCTCTCTCTCTCTCTCTCTCTCATGTCAGTTAGCTAAATAGAAAAACCACACACACACACACACACACACACACACACACACACACACACACACACACACACACACACACAGCTTTAAAGGCTAATATAACAAATTAATTTTAAAAGACAACATTACAAGCTTGACTCAATCCTATACAGAAACAATTAGGTAAGAACACACACAGACAAACACACCGCCACAACCACCACCACCACCACCTTCCCTACTGCCCTACACACACATCCGGCAAACCAGCAGAGCCAGGAAACAAGAGCTCCAGATAGACTTTCAGAGACCAGAGCCTGCCACAGTACACCCCGAGTTCATCCCTTGTATATCCCCTTAGTACACACCCACACACACACATACACATACTGGTACATGCACTCTCCTCCTCTCGGTTTGAGATAATGGGGTGCACTGTAAGCTGTGTGAGGGCCTGTGTTGTGGTGGGCTGTGGTCTGGTCTTATGTATGTGTGTGCATCATTCAGCCTCACTTGAGTCTTCCTTCTCATTATGAATCTTTGTTTACTTAAGAGATTTATGTGTGTGAAAGATAAATATGAGTTTGCTTTGAGTGGAGGGGTGTGTGCGTGTGTGTGTGTGTGTGTGTGTGTGTGTGTGTGTGTGTGTGTGTGTGTGGAGGGTATACTAATATTAAGCTTGCAAATATGTAGAAAGTCATATTGGTTGTTGTATATTTATTTTTATTAAGGTGATTGGGTTTATTAGAAGTTATATTTGCTCGTATTACATAATTATCTCTGGGATAGTTTAGCGTACTGAAGATTATAGTTAGTGTTAGTTTGTTTATTTGCAAGGGGTAGTGAAGTGTGCTAGAAATAAGTGTAAATCTTCTTTTTTTTAGGATGATCATGTACTGGAAATTATTATAATCAGGGGCAACAGAGGAAGTATTTACATTTTTTCTATTGAAGTTAGTCAAGTTAGGTAATTTATTTCCTGTTATAGTAGAAGATGGTGCAGCAGTTGGGCAGTCAAATCCTCTAGAAAGTTGAATTCATAAGTAGGCAGTTAAGGATGTTGTGACAATAAATAGATATAAATAAATAAAATAAGTTAATAAAAATAAATAAATGAAAGATAAAAAAATTGTTACTTCGTTTTCATTCAAAAAGCAACGCAGAAGATGACTCAAATACTCATTCACACACACACACACACACACACACACACACACACACACACACACACACACACACACACACACACACACACAAACAAACAAACTGCTTCAGACATTTCCCAAAATAAACACATTCATGCAGTGTTTATCCTTCACACACACACACACACACACACACACACACACACACACACACACACACACACACACACACACACACACAGCTGTTCTTGATCAAATGTTGTCTTGCATTTTATATTTTCTTTTTTGTCTTATTTCCCTTTTCTTTTATGTTTCCTTTCTTCATCCTTTCATTTTCTTCCACACAGCTCTCCTTCCATTCACTTATACACTGTATCTTAGCGTTCCTCTCCTCCACTTTCACCATATCAAGTGTTCCTCTCTCCACCACCACCATTCCACTGTCTCCACTATCTCCTTTTTTCCTCTCTTTACTCCAGTGTTTTTCCCCCCACCATTGTTCCACCATCTACAGTCTATCTCTATTATCCACTTATGTTTCACTCTCCACTGTTCCACCACTATAACAATCCCTATTTCCTCCACCACTGGTCCCCTCCACTTAGCGACTTTTCCTCAGCATTCCATCAAGGTTTCTCTCTTCTCCACTTACTGTTCCTCTCCACTTAGCTAGTCTTCCCCATCATTCCATCAGAGTTTCTCCCCAGCATTTATTTTATTGGCAGTGCAGGTGCAACTTTCAATAAATGTCTGTATAAATCTGTAGTCTGTTTTTGTATTCACCTATTGGTGTTAAGCTAGTTTTTCTCTCCCTGTCATATGAAAAGTACAATTTGCGTCAAGGAATCGGCAACATTTATTAAAGTTGATGAGGGAAATGGCTAAAAGTACAGTGTGTCTCATTTCCCTGTGTGTCCCCGGCAGGAGGGTTTGCCTTGGTGTTCCTGGTGAAGGGCAGTGGTGGGGTGCGGTATGCCCTCAAGAGGCTCTCCGTCAACAACGAACAAGATCTGGAGGTGGCACGCAATGAGATAAACATCGCTGTGAGTATTGCCTCCTGTCGTGCCCCTTGTTGAAGGTGTTATTGGGAAGTGTTGATGGCTTTAAGAATGTTTTGATTAGGTGTTGTTGTTTTTAAGAGTGTTTTGATGGTTCTAATGATTAAATTTTTATTCACTCCTCTTCTTGCTAGGATTTCTGTGATTGTTTTGATGAGAAGGTTTTAAGTGGAAAATATTGAGGTTTTATCCTGACTTTCAGAGGTAGTGGAAAGTATTGACATTTTAAAGCACATTTCGATGATTCTAACCACCTCTGGACTTCTTGCGCGTTTCAGAAAATGTTGAACGGGCCGAGGACTTTGGTGGGGTATGTGGACTCAGGGGTGACTCACATAGGCGGGGGGGTGTATGAGGTGCTCCTGCTCATGGCGTACTGCAAGAAACACCTTTTGCACTTCATGAATGACAGGTGAGGTCGTTGTGCAACTCTCTCTCTCTCTCTCTCTCTCTCTGTCTCTCTCTCTCTCTCTCTCTCTCTCTCTCTCTCTCTCTCTCTCTCTCTCTCTCTCTCTCTCTCTCTCTCTCTCTCTCTCTCTCTCTCTCTCTCTCTCTCTTGCACATGTCTCAGTTGGGTCTTGTATTGTCTTCTTCTTCTTCTTCTTCTTCTTCTTCTTCTTCTTCTTCTTCTTCTTCTTCTTCTTCTTCTTCTTCTTCTTCTTCTTCTTCTTCTTCTTCTTCTTCTTCTTCTTCTTCTTCTTCTTCTTCTTCTTCTTCTTCTTCTTCTTCTTCTTCTTCACCACTTCCTCTCAGTTGTGTTATTGTATCCTCTTCCCTTCTGTGACTACTACTTTTTTTGTCTCCTTTGCAGATTCAGTTCTGGTCTAAATGAAGCAGAGGTCCTCAAGATTTTCTGTGATGTCTGTGATGCAGTGTCCAGGCTCCACCACGTCAACCCACCAATCATCCACAGGGACCTCAAGGTGTGTGGAGTGTGCATGTGGAGTGAGTGAGTGTGCATGTATGTGTGTCTCCTGTTTTGCCATCCGAGAGTGGAGTTGTAATGTTTGTTTATATTGCACTCATAATATTTGCTACTCATTCCCATTACTTTCCTGTTACTTTTCCTGTTTTTGACCATTGCTGTGACCCTTTTATGGGACTGGCATTTCAGTGGGCATTTTTTTTATTGGATTTTTGTTGCCCTTGGCCAGTGTTCTACCTACATAAAAAAAAAAAAAGTATTTCACTGATGTTTGGTTATATGATACTCATATTTACTACTCACTCTTATTACTTTCCTTTTGTCCCCTGCATAGTGTGTGTCACTTATTGTCCCCTCAGGAGTGTGTTTGTGTGCGTGTGTCCCATTTTGTTCTATGGAGAGTGTGTGTGTCACTTTTGTCCCCTACAGAGTGTGTGTGTGTGCTTTTTTTGTCCACTCCATAGTGTGTGTGTGCTTTTTGTCTCCTCCATAGTGTGTGTGTGTGTGTGTGTGTGTGTGTGTGTGTGTGTGTGTGTGTGTGTGTGTGTGTGTGTGTGTGTGTCACTTTTTGTCTCCTGCAGAGTGTGTCTGTGCCTTTTTTGTCCCCTGCACAGTGTGGGTGTGTCTTTTTTGTTCCCTGCACAGTAAACACCCATGTAAACACTAATAATGACAGGTCTTGTACTTACTGCCCTTACTTGGTACCTTCCTATATAGCACACCACAGCCACACCCTGGACCTCACCTTCTCTGCCTCACAGGTGGAGAACATTCTAATAAGTAGTGATGGCAGCTACGTTCTCTGTGACTTCGGGTCTGCCACTGCGCGGGTGCTGTGCGGGGCCACGGATGGGGTGTCCCGGGTGGAGGAGGAGGTGCAGCGGTACACCACACTGGCCTACCGTGCCCCTGAGATGGTGGACCTGTACCTGGGCCGCCCCATCACCACTAAGTCTGATATATGGGTGAGTGGATGGTCTGTGAAGTAATGGGGGAGGAGGAAGTGGAGGAAGGTGTCTTAAGGGGGGTTTTTAATGTAAGAGGGGCATTGGCTAAGGGCAACAAAAAGTTATAAAAGAAAATGACCTACTCAATGCCAGTCCTAAAAGAAAGGTCAAAATGGATCATCAAAAACTGGAGGATAAGTGTCTTGAAACCTCCCTCCTGAAAGAGTTGTAGTCATAGGAAGGAAGAAACACAGAAACAGGCAGGGAATTTCAGCATTTACCAGAGAAAGAGATGAAGGATTGAGAATACTAGACAGAACAGAATATGGGTGAGAGAAAATAGAAATTAGATACAAGAAATAGGGAACAGATATCAACATGACCCTTGACCCCTTGCCCTGTTGTGTTCCAGGCGCTGGGGTGCATGCTGTACAAGCTGTGTTTCTTCACCTTACCCTTTGCCGAGAGTCCTCTGGCCATCTCCTCGGGGAACTTCTCTATTCCAGACAATGCAAGATTTTCCAAACACTTGTTAGCACTCATACGTAAGTGTTGGTGTGGCCTGCTGTGAGCGAGACTGTTAACAGCAGTGGTAGTACTCTTTGTTAACGATTTAGATGCATTGCTGAACATTATATTATTCTGAAGATATGCAGAAATTTAGTGCATGATATTACTTGTGTGACCTGCTATGTTGTGGGGGACCTGCTGTGAATGAGATGGATAAAAGCAGTGGTAATAATATTAATTGCGATGCTAAGTGCATTATCACTACAGTAACCATAGAAACATCATCTTTTATTTCTACCACAGTATTCTAACACTTCCATTACCTTAACAACAACCTAAGTAACACAATCTCTACAACCACAGTATTCTAACTTGCACTATCACTACAATAACCTTAGAAACATCATCTTTTATTACTACCACAGTATTCTAACTTGCACTATCACTACAATAACCTTAGAAACGTCATCTTTTATTACTACCACAGTATTCTAACTCATCTGAACAACCAAAGTAACACAATATCTACACAATATTCTAACTTGCATTATCACTACAGTAACCATAGAAATGTCATCTTTTACTCCAACCGCATTATTCTAACACCATTACTTTCCACCACCCTCAGGTTATATGCTTGACCCTGACCCAGATACGCGGCCAGACATCTACCAGGTGGCTTGTCTGACCTTTAAGCTGGCCGGGAGGGACTGCCCAGTTAGGAATGTTAATGTAAGTAACCAAGTGTTAATGCTGAGGCCTTAGATGTGGGGGAGGGGAAATTTGCATGGGGAATAACTGCGATGTGATAGATCTGGGTGGATTTCCATGTAGGACTAGATTAGAGTTCGCTCTCTCACCACAACATCTTTCAAAGGCCACAGAGATGATTAGCTGGGTTTTCAAGACTGTTCCTCCTGTAGGTAATGTAGAAGTATTATTAATCTGTCATTATAGCCATAAAAACGCCTTTAAAAACTTCAACAACAGCCTTTCAAAGTAGTGGAGGTGCAGCATAGGACTGTTTCAGAGTGGGCATAAGACAGGTTAGCATAAAGGGGCTGTGATGAGGTAGATTAGCTTAAAGGGGACTGGGATACAGAAATCTAGGAGGGCTTGCATGGAAGGGGAATGGGAGAGGAAGGTCAAGGAAGATGTGCATGGAGGGGAACTAGTATTAATGTGTTTGGGATGGGTAAGCATAAAGGGCTGTGATGGCATGGATTAGTATGGAGGGAACTAGGATAAATACAGGAGGACAGGAGCCATGACGTGAAAGTAACTTGTGTAGACAACTTGTGCGACGGAATGAAAGTAAATGGTGAATACAGGAGGAAGAAAATGACATAACCTTTGAGGAGAGAGGGAGTGACGAGGTGTTGTGATGCAGAGTGTGACGGTGCCCTCCCTGGACCAACTGTGCCAGCTGGTGACGGAGAGGGAGCAGCAGTCCTCCATCAAGCTGAACCGCGTCACCACCGGCCCCGTGATAGAGGGCACCTCTGTGGCCCCCCGCCAGCGGCCCAAGGCGTCCCAGCACCCTGCGGCGCTCTCTGCTGCGGGGGGCGCACTGCCACTGGGCTTGCCCCTCCACTCCTCCCAAGGTGAGTGTTGTGCCGGCTTTGTGGGGTGAGGGTTGTGTTGTGTGTCTTGCATGGAGGGGCTGTGTTGCTGTGTTACACAAACTTAACTGTCATGTCCACTTGCAGCACTGAAGAGGAATATTGCTGCTGCAAATGATGGTGGTGCTCAGCAGCCACAGCAACAGCAGTCACAGCCACAGCAGCAACAGCAGCAGCAACAACAACAACAACAACAGCAGCAGCAGCAGCAGCAGCAGCAGCAGCAGCAGCAGCAGCAGCAGCAGCAACCACAGCAGCAGCAGCAGCCACAGCAGCAACAGCAGCAGCAGCAGCAACAGCAGCAGCAGCAACAGCAGCAGCAGCAGCATAGTCAAGTAGCAGGCCAGCAGTCAGCTGCTGTGGAGTTGAGTCCCACCACAGCTTTCCCTCCAGCTGCATTATTTGGTTCCGAGAGTTTCCCTCAGCAGTCATTCCCTCCTAGTCAGTTTGGGTCCTCGGCAGGCAGCGGCGCTCCGGCAGCGGGCCTGGGCGGCTCCCACCCTCCCGGCCTGGGCGCACAGCCACCCTCAGGATCACTAGAAGCCTTTTTCCCACCCTCAGGTAAAACATCTGGCCAGTCCTCTCCTGTTTACTCCAGTCTTTTCTCTTCCTCTCCTGCCCCTTCCCCCACCTGCGTGTCTGCCTCTCACTCCAAGCTTTTCCCTGGGGTGGTGCATGCTGACAAGCGGCCTGTTGAGGCTCTGAGGTGGAGGGCTGCACCACCTTCCCATGTGACATCTGCACCTGGGGTTCACACCACCATTGCTGGGACCGCACACACTCAGTCCCCCTCGGAAGACTTGCTTAGCTTTGCCGATGTCAAAACTGCAGACGTTAAGGGAAGGTTTGGTGCGGAAGCCACTAAGGCTCAGATTCTGCAGATGTATGCTTGCAGTCCCTCTCAGGGGCAGGTGAGGGCCAGGGGGCCGATGGGAATGCAGCAGCCCCACTCCCCCCTTGGCCAGCCCATGGTGCCTTGTGGGCCGCAGTTCAGTCTTCCTGCCAGGGTCGGGGGCTTGTCTGCACATAGCAATAATAACCTAGTGAGTAACAACAACCAGTGTGGGTGGGTGCTGCAGGGGATGGCCCGGCAGTACTCTGGCTTCGGCCCCAGAGTGGCCAACAGTCCCCTGGGCTGCGGTGGTCACTCTGCCTCCGGCTGCTTGGGCCAGCCCTCTGCTGTGGCCAGTCCGCCCACCAATGCTTCTGTCTCTAATGCAAACAGTCTAGACCTTCTCCAGTTCTAGGTGCTGACTAACCACTTAAAATGTGACTTAAGCCTGTCTGCCATAATCGTATTTACCTCAGTGTAAGCTAATAATACTCAACACTAGTTATATACTTACATACATATATATATATATATATATATATATATATATATATATATATATATATATATATATATATATATATATATGATATGGCCCTTAAAGGGGAATAGCCGAGGCAAGCCTTGTCTCACTGTAGGATTAAAAGTATATGTTTAAGGATATGAAATATATATATTTGCTCAAAAGATAAAGGCATTAATAGCTAATGCTAATTCCATAAAGTTATATAATTTGGCATCTTAGCATGAATGTGATAAGCTAGCATAAATACATATATAAATATATATCTACAAAAGTATATATTCACAAGATACATTTCAGTATTTTAAGAATACTGCAGTTGAATCAGCATTACCATAGAACTAAGAGAAGCCACTGATAATAGTGTGCATAATACTGCTTGGCGGGCTGCCTCTTACTTCTGACAAGTGTTCAAGTCCTCCGCGGCGCTTGACAGTATTACCATTACTAATTACCAATAAAGGAAGGGCCAAATGGAATGGTGTTTTCTTTCACACCTGCCTTTTCTGGTCTGCTCTAACAGCTTCCAACATAATCCAAACTTGACTATCAAAGCTTCAGCTCACCATCTGGGGTCTCTGGCTGTGGTGTGAGGGGCAGCTGCCTCACACTACCTCACACTATCTCACTTCACTGCACCAAGGCCTTGCACCCTCACTGGCCCTTCATTTATGTGTGTATTAGTATTGGTTTACTTCACTCACCTCTCTCTTAGCCACCTCTTGGGGAACACTGCTTCTTCACCTCTGCATTAAATTCAACTTCTCTGCTTTTTTTTTTATTTATTTATTTTTTACTTTTTTTATTTTTATTTTTTCCTCAAAATATAAGCATTTATTCATA
Source organism: Scylla paramamosain (assembly GCF_035594125.1). Classification (NCBI taxonomy): domain Eukaryota; kingdom Metazoa; phylum Arthropoda; class Malacostraca; order Decapoda; family Portunidae; genus Scylla; species Scylla paramamosain. The sequence goes on from NC_087195.1 coordinate 5,340,538, forward strand.
ATCACTTGAAGGGAAATAAGGCAGTAATGTTCAGACTACATTTTTTACATTTTTCATAATTATCATTCTTGGTTCCTGTGTATGTAGACGAGTCTTGGGAACACTAACATTGTTGCAGGAAAGTGAGATATTCAAGTGTTACTGTGTGTTGATGGCTTGACAAGTTTGTAGCAGCAGTAATACTTGAAAGATTGTCAGTGCTGAAAATTTAAGTAAATTCCTGTTTCCAACAATTGTGTTATGCTGGTGCACACTTGGAGGTGGCACCACACTGGTGATGTTTGGTGTGCAAGCAGTTCTGTAAAGTCTCCAGTTTCTTGTGACCAATGAAGCATTCTTCACTTGCTGCCAAGTACTCACTCTAGTCACACATATATGCAGCTTTGGAATATTTTTTGGTTTTTGATTTTCAAGATACAGATGATGTAGAGGCCAGCATGTGGCCAGGGATCGTAACGGAGTAGTGGCAGGTTGGGGGCTGAGGCTGGTGGAGGTGTCATCCCTCATGCTGGGGCTCCCAGGCACTGTGCTAGCAGGAGGTGCTGAATGTGAGACAAGGAGTTGTGGCCTTGCTTCTTGCCAGGGACTGAAGGCCATCCTTGTGTGTGTGTGTGTGTGTGTGTGTGTGTGTGTGTGTGTGTGTGCTACACCTTGATGGGTCAATAAGGTGAGGTGAATCAGAAGGTTGTAATGGCATGTATGTGGGTGATGCTCAGTGAATCTCCATGTGGGCTGGCTGTGTGGCTGTACGTCTGTCTGTCAGTGTCTGGGTCACTGTGGCATAAGTTGTTGGAAACAGGAACTACAATTTCAACTTGGATTTGCTGTTGCTTTCATTCACTGATGTCAAAATTATACATTTCAGAACAAAAGTATATTTTATGGATTTTTTGCATGATTTTATTATTATTATTATTATTATTATTATTATTATTATTATTATTATTATTATTATTATTATTAGCATGATGGCATTTGTGTGCTGTATTGTTTTTTTATCTGCTTATCTTTTTCTGTTGATTTGTTTTTGTTTTTTTTGTTTTTTTGTTTTTTTTGTTGTTGTTGGACAGAGGAAGTCAAGTAGATGAAATGTATAGATGTGTTGTTTTCCTTGCAAGTGTGAAGCATCCCCACCATTGCATCAGTTGTGCATGTGGAGGCTTACCAAGTGTAGACATGACACACTCACACAAGCACACACGTCACACTCTTATGTTCCTTGAGACACTGAGTTCTGCATGTTCATTTAATTTCAGACACAAAAGTTTCATGTAGAGTGTCAAGCAACAGTCCCCTGCATTGATAGGTGTGGATAGTGATTGCTCAGTAGTTGTCCATTGGGATGTGCCAGGCTAGGGGGCAGGAAGGAATATTGGATGGAAGTCAGCTGGCCACATCAACCAGTGTTCATGTCCTATTCAGCTTCACACAATTTGCAGTTTACAAATCTGCTATGCTTCTCTAAAACTGTTCCCGTAAAATGAGAAACTCCTAAATCACGATCAAGTATAAATCTTTTCCTCTTATAAATTAAAATCTGCATTCACAAACTGAAGACAAAGGGGAAAAAAAACCTAACTTTGAAAATTCATGAATGAAACACTAATACATGACAGACTTTGCATAGTGATTATTGTGTTGGTGGTTGTTGTGTCACCCTTACACAGAGACACCAAGACCATATCACCCCAGGAAGATAGATACATACTCAAATTCCATTCAACTTAATCTCACTCAGTCGCTTGCCATGTCACATCTGTATAAGTGATGTACTTGTGAGTGAGATGAACACTGTCATTGTGTGTGTGGGCTGAGGGAAGCGAAGGCTTAAAACCATGGTGCAGTCTAGCTTTGTACGTTTCCTGCATGTTTGATCAGTGAATAGTAGTTTATATGAAGAAACTAGTAATCTTTATGATAATCAGAGACAAAATCCATTTCCTGCCCCACATTAGTGATTTATTTTTTGTTAGAAGTGTAAATTTTTTAGATTTTTCATAGAAGTGATATTTAAAGTTTCCCGTAAGCTAATACCTATAGTTACCACTGCCACCCGGATGGGAGAGAAGCACAGATCAGTTGACCAAAATAACTTAGTGCACAGTATGTGTTGAGAGACTGAGTGATGTGAGGGAAGCATGTTAAGTGACAGGATAGGTTAAGAGCAATAAAAGTGTTTACAGTGAGAGGTGTGACACAGGGACTGGTGCAAATGAAGTGTGAAATAGTGGAAGTGGTGAAAAGAAATAGTGATGTGATCTTACCATATTCAGGGGATGAAGATAGAAGACATTATGGAAAAGATATATGTGAGTAAAGCAGAAATTGGGAAGAGAAGTTCATTTGTAAAGTGGAGGAACAGAGTACAGGAGTGTGTGCATGAAAGATGGTAGTAGGGAAGGACTGTTTCAGCAGGGGTAGGTGGTGGGTGTTCTATTGTGGTTTCCCCTATGGCAAGGGAATTATGATGTGAAGCATCAATAATAGATAGAATAAATAGTACTTACAAGTGTAGTTTAGCTAACTATTCCATGGCAAGTAGATGGCTTGGCCCTCACTTAGCACCACTGCAAAAATGCCGATGCACACTGCTCGTTCAGCACTATTATAATCCAGTGTTGTGCTGTAGCCTTGGTGTGGAAAGGAAAACCTAAAAGTTCAAAATGTTGAGTGTGTCATGGGAACCCTTTAGTGTGAGTTGAGGCAGTGTGTGAGGAGCATGGAAGACATCACAGCTCTGGAGGAATTCATTCTTGGATGTGAGATGTTTGGTAGCAGCTTGTGTACACTGAACTACTTAAGGAGCTTACTTTTAACATCAGATAGCAAGATATTCCAAACTTGAAAAGACATTTAAAAAAGACTACTTTGCATGAAGTAGGAATAGGTTACAATCTCATAAAAGAATAAAAGAAATTAAAATATTATGTAATATGACAAACACCATGAAATCTCATTCATTCTGTGTAGCATCACCTTGAATCTCTATGGGTTCCTCTGACCCCTGGACAAGTCAAGCTCCAAACATTACTGCACTACAATTGAATCAAATACAACTGGAAATTAAGGGCAAAAAAATTAAGCAGATTTTTACTTAAACTTTTTCCCTGTGAGTAGTTCATCCCTACATATAAGGTGAAAGAACACTGTGATGATTTAATAAAAATAGGAAAATAATATTCAGGTGGTCAGAGAGAACACTTGATAGCTGTAATAGAGCCGGCCAAAGGTTATCTTTAGAAAAATGAGTAAGAAGGAAGGAGATTTCATCTTATCAGTGGAGGACAGAACGTGGCTTTTTCTCTCAAGTCTGACAGTCTTGATAAGGCAGTAGAGCATCAGGTGAGGCTCAGGCAGTGCTCGTGACCCAAGGTAAGACTGAGGTGTTCATCACACACCTGTTCTTACCTGTGTATTCATGTTCTTCCTCAGTTTTATGTTCATTGCCATTCACTTTTATTTTGATTCATTCTCATGTCTGTTATTGCATGCATGACATTTATCCCACACACACACACACACACACACACACACACACACACACACACACACACACACACACACACCATACAGTTATACTGTTATTAGAGCCAAGGAAAAGTAACCCATTAGCTTGTTTTAGTTTCATTTCATAATTTTTATTGATTTATGGTATGGGACATCCTCTTGAAAAATGCAGACACAGTTTTCCTGAGATCATGCATCTCTGAAGGAAAATTGACAGCATTGAATGTAAAATAAATATGAGTAAGTCAGAGTCTTGTGAGTTGCTTGTGACTTATTAATCTTAAGGATAAGTGTATTGCAAGAGGATGAGCTCATGCCTTTTATCAGTTTCCTGTAGAATGCTCTTGTGTTTGCTTTGTCCTTTGTGTAAGTGTTTTTTGTGTGTTTTTGTGAATTCCTTTGTTGTTGTATTTGTTGTTGTTGTTTTTGTTGTTGTTGTTGTTGTTGTTGTTGTTGTTGTATGACACATCCTGTGTTGTTTGCTATGGTCCAGACTGTATTTTGGTGTGTTCCCAAAGTGTTCATCCCCTGCCAGGTCCTGTCATGACACATGATCTTTGTTCCTCATGACCAAAACTCTCATGACGTATCTTGTACTTCCTTGATGCCCGGCTGTCTTGTGGTGTGGCATACTGTCTGTTGGCTGTGCTGTGAGGCCTCACCCACGTGCTGTTAACACTTGCCGGGCAGACTGCTGTGTGGCATGTTGAGTAACCAAGTGACGCTCCCCACAGGCTACCCAGACCCTTTCCGAGAAGGTGGCGTTGAGACACAGGCTCACTCAGGCAGCACAGAGGGGCTCTTCCTGCCACCCACTACCACCACCGCCACCACCACCACCTCGGGCAGTGGACCCCAGAGCCTCTCGCTGAGTCAGGGATCCATTGGGGCCAACGCGGGGACGGGCGTGGGGGTGGGCCTGACAGCACCAGTGCCGGGCAGTGCAGGGGCTGTGGCAGGACTGGTGAAGTATGAAAGTGACACCTCTGCCCTAAGCCTGCAGCAGCACCACCACCACCTGCAGGCCCCCAGCTCCCCTACCCAGGCGCACCACCCCAGGGCTCATCGGAGAAACGTCTCGGACTCCTCTGCTTTTAACAAGTAAGGAATTGTTTTTTCTTTCTAGGCTGTTAACTCTTTTGTAGCTGTGATTAGAACACTCCAGAATGTGATGTGAATGTGCAGAAAAGGAGAAAATAATAGATAATTGAGCAACTTTTTCTTTTTGTAATTTGGGCACTGGCTAAGGGCAATAAAAGAACAAAAAAAAAAAGGCCCACTGAGGTGCCAGTCCCAAAACAAAGGTCAAAAGGGTCATTCAGGATTGGAGGATAAGTGTCTTGAAACCTCCCTTGTGAAAGTTCAAGTCATAGGAAGAAGGAAATACAGAAGCAGGCAGGGAGTTCCAGAGTTAGACATCTTGGTTTTTCTGCTTTGTAATTTACAATAAGCAACAAGCAAGTATTATTCACCCATATATTTCTGCTCCTCACTGTACCTGCCTCTGTGTACACAACAAACACTTTCAGGATCTTTGCCAATGAGACAACACAGTTCCTGGCGCCATTTGAGGCCTCAGTGCGGCTCACAGAGAAGGAGGGAACCACGGGTGTCCCCCAGCCTGAACACAGCTCACAGGTAAGTACCAACACAGCACGATCTTTTAAATCCCCATAATGACTCACCACTAACAACCCAATTGCCGAGGCCATTCCTTTCATTATACCCTGCTGCCGTTTATTAAAAACATAAGAAATAAGGGAAACTGCAAGAAGCTTTCTCATGGCAGTCCCTGTATGAAATATACCTTCTTATTTCCACCTATCATCAGCATCCATAAACCCATCTAATCTTCTCTTAAAGCTCCCTAATGTCTTAGCACTAACAACATGATTACTGAGTCTGTTCCACTCATTGCAACATTTTGTCCTGCAGGAAGGTTTGGCCATGAAGGTTTTAATTACATGCTTGAGAGAGTTCACTGGTGTATGGGATGCATTGTACTGCTGTGGCCATTCATTTACATGTTTTCCCCTGCAGGAGGGCTTAGTCGGCTCAGACATGAGTTTAACTTCTGATGTGCGTGCCTGGAACCCCTTCAACGACATGACTCCCTTCAGCCAGATGTCAGAGGATAACATTTTTGGGGCAGAGTTTGACAAGATTCGCCGAGGATCACAAAGCAGTAAGTGTGAGGTGTGGCTGGCTGTCATGGGAACTGACTTTGCATTTTGACTTAACCTAATTGGGAGCATTTGATGTACTGTAATATATCTTAACCTTACTCTGTGTATCATGTATGTACAGTTTACTCATGTGTTTGCTGTGATTTGCCTTACACTTCAGTCTTACATTTCATATTCTCTCTCTCTCTCTCTCTCTCTCTCTCTCTCTCTCTCTCTCTCTCTCTCTCTCTCTCTCTCTCTCTCTCTCTCTCTCTCTCTCTCTCTCTCTCTCTCTCTCTCTCTCTCTCTCTCTCTCTCTCTCTCTCTCTCTCTCTCTCTCTCTCTCTCTCTCTCTCTTCAATGATTGATCTGCTGGGGTGTGACTAACCCACAAACCTCTGCTTCCCCCCAGGCATTTCCAATGTTAAAAGCAGGGAAAGTTTAGTGATGTCAACCGAGGACGATCCATTTGGTGCTGCTCCTTTCATTGCCCCCGGTGAGTCAAGGTGACCATGCTGCCATCACTGCCATGGGTGGTGTGGCGCTGCTGGGAGGGAGATAGGGACAGAGTGAAGGTGTTCTTGCTCACACTCATATAGCAGGGACTTGAGAAAGAACAGAGGAAATGTACCCATCTCTCTCTTTCTCAAACCAAACAAAATGTGACTCAATATTCTGAAACGCTTTGCTCTCTCACCACAACTACTATTTACAAAGGCCACAGAGATGATTAGCCGGGTTTCCAAGAGCGTTTCTTCTGTTAATACTGTAGAAGTCTTGTTAATCTTTCACTAGAACCGTAAAAACCATAAAAACCTGCGTCACTTCAATTAGAATCCCAGAAAGTGGTTGAGATATGGACAGAAGTGTTGAAGAATATGGTCCTTTGGTGGATTAAGAAATAGCTGGTGGCTGAAGATGTGGTGCCTCAAACAATACCATAATCAGATATAGAGTGGGAGTGTGACAGGTTGATGTGGCTGAGAGAAAGAGAGATGGATTATTGATGTAGATGGGTGAGAGACAGTGTGATGTGCTGTGATGAATGAATGTCCCCTCTATACATATACTTCATTCTGGATAGCTTTCTGAGACGTCTCCTCTACCCAGCTTGGTCTTCTCATCTTTCTCCACTATTTCTCTCACAGTATTCCTTTATCTATCCTTAGTGGTGCCTTTCCCTCCCTCTCCTACCTCACACTGCTGGATGACTGCATGAGATGACAATAAAAATAATGGAAAGATATTTAATTGAATGAAGTGAGAGGTTGAATGTATATATTTACAGTCACACCACATTAATTTAACTGTGAGATGATTGAAGCAGTTATCTTATGGGTCTTTGTGTCTAGAGATTTAACAGTGGTGTGACTACAAGACTGTGTGGTCATTCTCTCTGCATGGTTCACTCCCTTCTCACAACCATTACCTCCTGGTCTTGGTCTGGGACGGTTCAGTGCGAAACTATTGAACTAAAAGAAACTATTTGGTACTTCTTCAGTGAATGTCACCTTGCATGTTGAGAACAGTGCAAGATATGTGGGGAAACACAGAGCTAACCTTTGTAGGGAAAATGTAAGATTAACTTGGTGTTCATGATTGGGACTTTGGTGGAATAATACTCAAATGTACATATTATTGGGGAGAAGCATGAAGTCACTAATTATAACATTCATATACTGAAGAAATACAGGACATTTTATTATTTATTTATTTATTTATTTTATTTATTTACAGTTTATCTAAAAAGAATTCATTGTGCAGCTTCATCAATATGTAGAAGTGTTTGTTAATCCTTTCACTGCAATGATGAACAATTCACACCACAAAGAACAGCTGATGAAGTCTTTATAAGCATGTACAAGAAAGGACAGGAGAAAAAAATAGATTTTGCAATTTCTGGTCCACATAGTGTTTTGGGATAGCTGTTGGTTGGTGACAGAGGGAAGATGTGCAGAATAGCAGTGAAAGAGTTAAGAGGTGCATTATTCTGTGGTAGAGAGACAGCCTGGCCACACACACCATGGCTGGGCTGCTGCTGTGCTGCTTGGGGTCACAGATTTAATGGGACAGAACAAAGGGACTTGGAACTCCAGATTCTGAGCTTTGATTTCTGTGATAAGGCTGTCCCTGTTCAAGTGGGATGTCAGCTTAGCATATAGAATAGAGAACAAAACCAATTCAGTCTATTTTATAAGTATATGCTGCAGTTATTACTTGTACCTAACTTGTAGTGATACCATGTAATACTGGACTGACCAACATAATTTCACTCCTCACACCCTCCCATTCCCCTCCCTTGATCTTGGTCAAAAAAATGCTGGGCTGGCCGGTGCTGCCCCTTTCAACGTTAAAACCTTCTTGGGTCCCACCCTGGCCTCCACCGTAAGCCATGTTCCACTTGCCCGCTGTGGCTGTGGATCTCAAAGCATGAACACAACCCTCATTTTCATCGTTGTCAGTGTTGGTGTGGGCTGGGCAGGGGAGCTGGATAGACATTTTTACACACAAGGATATTTTTGATATTTTTTAACAAAGGCCTCAAGTAGAAGTGGCCTTGTAGTGTTTCTTTAGTGTCCCTGTGAGGCCGGCAGTGTGGCTGTGTCTGAGACGAGAGTAGTCTTTGTAAAGGCTGACTTAGGCACTCTTATGGAACCCTAGTACCATATAAGGGGACTGCAATTCTATGTAAATTGTCTAAATTTCCTGTGTATGTTTTATATGGATGTAAAGCAGTGGATATGACAAACAGAAATTATATAGCCACTCATTGTAAAGCCTGTCAGAAGAGTGCCTGTTAATGCCTTTAGTTACATCATCCCAAGCTGAATTTGAACACTACACAGAGGACTTCACCTTGGGCCCTGTGTGCAGTGTGGCAATGATGGCCATGTGGCAGAGAGGGCCCAGCCAGGCACCTCTACCACCTGGCCATCTCCTTGCCTTGTTGTCAGTCTTGCAGCAGTGACAGTTGTGGATTTGCCAAGCATCACTGAGTAACGCAGAGAACAATATGAGTTTTGAGAGTCATGATGAATACAGTTACTCCTGCAATATAGTTAGTTCTGTAGGCTTCCATAAGTTTAAATTAGTAAGTGTTTAGTATCTACACCTCCTCCTCCTGGCAGTAGTGTTGTGTGATAGTTCTCTCACCTGTAACAGAATGGAAACTTTATTTTGTAAGCAGACATAACATTTTCTCCCTGTCATTACCTCTAATTCCACATTACCATCATTTGTTGTTTAATGTAACTATTATTACTTTTCCCCACATTCCTGGCCATGTTTTAATCTGCACAAGCCTTTTCCTTTTCCACAAAGTTGAATTAACATTAATAAAAAAAAAATATATCCCTAGCAGCTGCACACAGTAACCATTATTTAGACGCAGGACTGTAATTGTTTAGACCGGCCCTGCCCAACCACTCGGTGTGTCACCAACATGCTACGATGTGTTGCATTCTCATTGATGTTGATGTATAGAACCTAGATGAAGTTGGAGAGTGAGTGTGTTTTACTCAAGCTGTACAGTGCATTGTGTTCTTGGTAGCTGTGCCATCAGGTAACATTAATTAAGGTGCCTTGGAATATTAAAGAAAACAAGAGAAGTTCAAATACTGATATAATTCACCGTAAGAAAAGAAAGTTGAGGTTGATGATATATTTCGAGTCATTAAGAAAACATGGACTTAAGATTTATCGTATGTGTAAATGATAGAGATTACAACTACCACTTGAAGATTAGCATGATTGAACTTGTAACTTAGAGGAAGGAAAACTTTTAATCAACTTGAACTGAATCAGAGCACAGTGAAGAAAAGAACAAGGCTAACTGGGCAACTGACAACCATTAATTTGAGTAACCCACTTGTTCCTCACAGGATCCCGGCGAACGAAAACCTCAAAAGGTGATAGTGACCCAAGAATGAACAGCAGCGAGGACACGGCAGGCCTGACCCCCGACCCTGATGCTACTGGAGGTAATGATGACTGATTCTCTTACTGGTGGCTGGACTGAGGGTGGAGCAGCCTTCCTCACTACTCTGGGTGTGGAGGGGGAGTCTTGCTTGGTCACTTACTTATCCCTGTTGCATGCTTGTTGGCACTTGCTTGGTGGTCCTTGTGTGGGTTAGTTTCATGGTTGTCGCCTCTCTGCAGACCTGTTCAAGTGTGCTCTGTTAGTGTTCCTGGGTTTGTGGACTATTGGGTTGCATATCTGTAGCATTTTCTAGTGAAAAGTGAAGTCAGATTATGTAAGAGATAGAGCATCTACTATATATTGATTTAAACATGTTATGGGCTCTTGGGTTGCATATCTTTATAATGCCTGACTGAGGAAATGGTCAGGTTAAACGTTGCATCTAGTTGACGTTCGTTTCACAAGGTACTGTTCTCGAGTAGCAACAAGGTGGTGCTCCCAGTGTGGACATCCATTCCTTGAGTTTTATAGTGTGTTAAGCAGAATTATCTCTCTTTAACATGTGAAGTAAGGCAAGGCTGGTATTCACGAGTAAACAGTAGACGCGTGCCCAGGTTGCTTCAGCCATTCAAGGTGAAAGCACATGAGTGTCACTTCACTGGATGCTTGAAGATGCTGCTGAAATATCTGAATTGTTGACTAGGTAGGAACGGAAGATTCTGTGTGAGATCTAATGCTGGGTGACTCAGCTACACGGAAGGTTGGAAGAGGAAACTTGGGAGGAAGAAAAATACATTCCCTTAATTGTTTTCTTTGTAACTTGTACCTTTATGCATGTCTCTCTTGTGGTATCTAAAAAAAGGAAAGAGAGAAAATAGAGAATGGCTAAACAAAAGGGGGAACATGGATTATTAAGGAGGAAAAAAATAACTAGTTCTTTTCCTTTTCACTTGTACCTTCATATATATCTCTCTTGTAGTATCCAGAAAAAAAGGAAAATGAAAAAAAGTAACCAAATTAAGAATGTCTAAAGAAAAGTAATTAAATAAAGGTAAAAATAAAATAAAAGTACAGAAATGAAAGTTGTGGTAAAGTTTTCTGGCTTTTTACATTTACCTTTTTACACCTCACTTTGTTTCCCATCTTAACACTCTTCTCCTCATCTCTTACCTCTTCCCCATCCTCACACTCTTCCCCACGCCTCCTCCCTCTGTGTTCCCTCCCTCTTTGAGTGTCTCTGAGTCGCCCAGCCAGCACGTCTTCTCACCTTGGGGTTCGTGCAGGTTCCGTTCCTCATGTTCAGTACAAAATTTCACTGTTGCAATATATGTTCACCTTGACATTAATTGATTTTGTGGCTTGTATGACTTTTTTTTATTTATTTATTTATTTATTTATTTATTTATTTATTTATTTATTTGTTTTTTTTTTTTGCAAGGTGAGATTCTGCAACTTTTTTTTTTTTTTATAATGCATTGCTCTATTTTTGAATAAGCGAATTTTTTTAAGCTTATATGTTGTTTTTATATAAGTATGTTGTTTAGCATCTGAAGAAGAAACTTTATTGTCAAAAGTTGTTGTTGATAATTTAAAGTAGTTTTGTGTAGTTTGATATTTTTTTGAAATTATTTACTATTTAATGGCAGAGTAAAGGATTTTATTTACAAGTGTGTACGTGACAACTGGAGGAAAGTTTGGCTCTGTTCCAATACCAGGAAAAATATTCATGTACATCACTTCTATATTTTATACTGTTTATCCAGGACTACTTGACATATACATCTATTCTTTATATTGCCATTGGACAGTTTTAAGTGTTATGTAAGTCCCTAACTATAATATCGCTCATTTAATATGACCAAATCTCTTGACGGGTCAGAAAAACATTTGTTACACTGAATTCTGGAGGTGAAAGTTTTGAAGCCTGAGTGGTGAGATTGAAAGACTTGTGGACCATTGCCTGAAGTCATCTGTTGGTGTATCATGGTTGCGGGGGCTTAAGTTCACTATGTCTGGAGTAACTAAGGCTGATTGGTGTGAGTTAGATCGAGAAGGTGGTCTGTATAAGTGTTGGTGTGTTATGGTTGCATAGCCTTTAGTTCAGTGTGGCTAGAGAGTAACTAAGGCTGGTTAGTGTGAGCTAGATCAAGAGGAGGTCTGTATAAGTGTTGGTGTGTCTTGGTTGCATAGCCTTTAGTTGTGTGGCTAGAGAGTAACTAAGGCTGGTTATCATGGTTGAAACTCCTCACCATGCAGGTTGTGTGTAAGAAATGCTTGTGACCCAGACAGAGCTTTGGTTTTAAGGTTAGCAATACACTTTTTTATTTTTTTATTTCTGGGTAATGTCTGTAAATGTGTGTTACTCTACAAATGGTTGACTTAGTGAACAGAAACACTGATCTGTAATGAAGAGTTATCCATGTGTTGCATTGCGGTGACTCCAGATATGTTTGTGTCTGAGGTGTCATATTTACAGATGTTTCCCCCATTTTTTTCCCCATTTGTTCTGACTAGTGAACTTGTTTAAAGCCTCACCTAAACCCTTCTTTGTGGAGTAAGTGCATTGCGATCTTTTGTTGACATTTACCTTCATTCTTCCCCTCTCAACTGACATAACTTGCTTGACTGACTTGAAGTGAAGGATGTCTTAATGGAAGGCTCTCCAACTAAGATTTTACCAAAGAGATAATTTAAAGGAACAGACATATGACTCAACACAGAATACTCTTTTGCTGAAGCCCAACAATCAAGGGTCACCCCCACTGTGTGTTGTGTGAAGCTCCCTTGCACTGCTGAGTCTGGCCAGCCTGCGTGTGCACCAGGTTGAGGGAATAGCAGTACATACACACATACCTTCCTGTGAAGTTCCTTTGAATATCACTAATTGTTATGTATAAGTCATTAATGTGTATTACTTGAGGTAATTTCAATAGACAGTTTACCAGGGATTGGCATGTGTAGGCCTGATGGCTTCTTGCAGCTTTCCTTATTTTCTTATGTTCTTATATATTTGTAGTTGTAATTGAGTGATGAGCACGGGAAGGAGCATAAGAAGTAATGGCATTATGGTGAAGGGTCCCTGAAAGTACCTGCCTATCTCAGTGTTGGTGTGGCATTGATGGTGTGAGGTCCTGAGCAGCGTTCCTAAGCACTGGTCAGACTTGTGATGCAGGGGGGCTCCCGTTACCTTAGTCAGTGGGCTGGGTAGTGAAATATGCAGATATTATCCTGTACAGATATTAGCATGAACAATATATACACATGTCTATTTATAAATTCCTATGTTATGGTATTTCTAAGTCACGTTTATTAGTGTAAGTAGATCTCTGTTAAGAAATTTTACTGACAGGGTGTAGTATAATGTTGTCTGCCACTTGTACCTCGAGCCCAGAACCTCCTGGTGTGTGTGCCGGCTGAGGTCTGGCAGTGGGGCAGCGGGGCAGTGCTGGGCAGTCAACATGTCTTCCAAGTAGTAGCATAATGCATTCAGTCCATTTATGTAGTAGTGTATCCCCCACATATCGCGCGTGTGTGTGTGCATGTGTGTGTGTGTGTGTGTGTGTGTGTGTGTGTGTGTGTGTGTGTGTGTGTGTGTGTGTGTGTGTGTGTGTGTGTGTGTAGGATGATTGGGATGTGCTAGAGTGTGATGGTTTGTGGGTTTGAGGGCATAAAGAGAGGTGTTTCTTTCTCTCTTCTATTTTTATCTCCTGTTTTCTTTTCTTCCTCCTCCTCCTCTTGTTCATTTTTCTGTTTCATTTCCTTTAATCTTCTCTCATACTGTCTATTCTCTCTTTCTCTCTCTCTCTCTCTCTCTAAGGCCAGCATACAATCAAGTTCATCCTTCATGCATCTCCATCATAAATAGCTTTGTTTCGCATCTCCTGCCCTTGTGTCTCCTTTCTCTCCTCAAGAGTGCTGTCAGCTCTCCAAGCATCTCCTCCTTGCCCTGTCAGTTGCTACATTTCATCACCCTCACAAACAAATGGCTTAAATAATTACTCAATGGTTTTTAATTGTTGCCAAAATCACATCTTCACTTTGGCAAAAATCTAGAAATTGTTGGAAAATCATTTGTTTGTGAAGGTGATGATTTCTCTCTTCTTCAGACTTACAAGGTTGATTTAAGCTCTCACACATCATGTATTGGCTATCAAAAGACCTTCATATTAGAGTAAAGTAAAATATTCACTCATCCAGCATAGACAAGAGATGAAGCAGAAAGATTTCATGACATTCACGAAAGCTTCAGTAAGTTACACATCAGTACTGCTTTGTTTGTTCCTTCCCTCCTGATGGTTATAAAGATGACATATGGTCAATATGTCTAGTTGTATTTGCTGTCTTCACTCTGCTGTCCTTGTAATAGTCACAGATATATTGCTTTAGATACTTGTTTGAATGCTGGAAGGCAATGCACACACACACACACACACACACACACACACACACACACACACACACACACACACACACACACACACACACACACACACACACACAGAAATGCAGGGAATGATGTGGATAAGGGGAGAATAAAAATGAGTTCAAAGTGACAATGAACCAAATGAGATGGACACAGGATCCCACAGGTGTTACCTTACTCTCTGTACATTATTGTAGGGTAAATACAGAGCCACTATTCCATCATGACACAACATAGAAGCAGGAGTTTGTTGTTTCTGTTCTGGTTTTCCTGGATCAGTTTCTCCGTCTCCCTGAGTGTTGGATGTCTTAAGGCTGTACTCTGAAATGCTCTGCTCTCTCACCACAGCTATTTCAAAGGCCACAGAGATGATTAAATGGCTTCTCAAGAGTGTTTTTCCTGTTAGTAATGTGGGAAAACTTGTTAATCTGTCACAAGAACTGTAAAAGCACCCTTAAAAATCCATGTGACGTCATCTGGAGTCTATTGAAAGTTGTGGAGGTGTGGAGTATAAGTGTTTCAGATTATTGTCCTTAATACCACAAGCAGTATAAATCCTTACACAGCTACATAAATACGGCTGTCGGCCTCTGTGATTTTAGTCTTCTCATAATCTAATGACACTAAGCAACGACTTAAACACGCACACACACACACACACACAGAGCTGGTAACACATATGCAGTTTTCTTATTATCACTATCCAGCACTACTTTGATGCATGGCTTGAAGGTCACCTCTTTACTCTTTATGTTGTCTAAGCTTGCACCCAGGTTGTATTTTGACCAGCAACATTTTCTGCTGGAGTCATTTCCTGCACCTTGCACCAGAGTTCTGTCCGTGTAATGTAAGCCACTGTGTTGTCTTTGTGTGTCGTCCTTCCAGTCACTCCCCTTCACCTGTACTGACACTGCTGCTGCATGAGGGACGGCCAGGTGTTGCCAGCTTCACCGTGTGAGATGCAGGCAAGGTGCTAAGGTGGTGTCAGGTTGTCAGGGGGTTGTTTAAAGATAAGGTCAGGGTGAGAGAAAACAAAAACAGCTGTCTGCGTAATATTTGCACACAATGCATTCTGCCAGTTTATCAGGCCAGTACAAAGGTATAGATATGTAGCTGTGGAGCAGACTCACAAGCCATGCATGCTGTCACACAGTCAGGCTGGCACAGACGCGCAGACATTATCATGTTCAAAGAGCTGCTCCAGACAGGAAGATACTCAGTGAGGAAGGATCAGAGGTGCAGTGCTCAAACCAGTGCTTTATTCTCCATTGCTCTCACCCTGCATAACGAAACTCATCACTTCTGCTGAAGTTCAATGATATTGCATGACTTGCTGTGGCAGTGAGTGTGACACACCGATGTGGTGTGTGTGGCGTGTGTGGTGGGCCGCGTCCCCACAGTGCTGGCAGGCTGACAGAGGTGCAGGTCGGTTGGTTCATCATGTCCACAGTGTTGTCATTATCAGTATTGTGTGTAGGTGACCATTAGCAGTCTATTATCACAGAATAGGAATAGTAACCACACTCCGTCACACATTACATATAATAGCATGTACCCTCCTGCTGGGCGAGGGAAGGTCTCCCAGCAAACAGTGTGTCCCTGTGTTGCATGTGTGTTGGCCTGGGTGGGGCTACTGGTGCTTGTGTCACCAGTGGGGCTGAGTGCCCTGGGTGTTGGTGGTGGTGGTGATGGTTGTGGTGGTAATGGTGGTTGGGGAGGGATGAGTGCAGCACCCCATTGCTTATCTGCTCCTCTTTCCTTGCCCCCATCTTCCCCTTCCTTTCTTTCATCCTCCCTGTGTCTTCCTCATAATTCTATTCTTTGCCGTGTTTAATTTCACGTATTTGCCTGCCTCTGCATTATACCATCACTTTCTATCATATGTATGCAAACAATATCACTGTGTATACCAGTAGTATATTTAATGGGTAAATATAAGTAAGTGAAGGTAGACAAACACACTGTAGTGATCAACATTTTGTGATTCTTACTACTTAATCTTCTCGATACATTGCATCATGTCAGTGTTTGTGATAATGTCACTACTATTTAAGCCTCCTCCTCACACCATAGCCTTCTCCATACTTTACTCAGATTATAACCATTCACCATTACTTGTCGTGTCTTAATGGACTGGTGTCAGTAAGTCTAGCGTTTACAATCATCTCTAGAGCAGAGTATTGATATGATGTCTCTTACAGCAGCCTGTGTCTTATAATTGTATATTCTTCAGTGTATTCTCTGTAGTAGTCATGTTACCACACCAGTAACACGTGTGCCGTTTGCATACCGTGTGTTAAATGCAAATATCGTGTCCATGCAAGCCTGTGGGAGAGTTCCTTTGGCAGTCTTGAAGCCCTATATAGTGGTGAAGCCTTTCCCATTCCCCTCTGAGAGGCCTGTCACTAGCAAACCTTGTCCCTGCCCTGTTAACGGGGGATGCTGCTGAGTGGCCAAGGGGAGGATATCCACCTAATAAACCAAATGTATGCATACAGTCCAGAATCACAGCCAGGGACCTTGTAAGCCTGAGGTCTCCCTAGAACTGTAACCCTCCTGCGGTGATCACTGTAGGGCAGGAAGGCCAAGGTTGTGGCGTCACTGCACCACACAGGACACGCCTCATAGCCCTGATGTGATGGCCGGCTTCTGTGACATGTGCCGGCTGGCGTGATTTACGTGAATGTTGTGGCGTAGGAAGTGTTCCCTTGACACCTGTGAGTAGCTAGCATCGGGTGGTGTCATAGCACTAAGTTATGAGGTAATACAGTCATTCCTTGCACAAACTATTAATTCTCATCCTTTAGTGGACATTGTGGCTCCCTCTTTGGGCTGTCACCTCCCCTCCTCCTCCCCTTCCACCTCCTCTACCACTTCCCTCCCTACCTGTCCCTCCCCTAATTGTGGATGGCCAAGCACTGAAGGGGGCACACCACCACCATCACCACCACCACCACCACCACCACCACCACCACCACCACCACCACAACCCTCTCCCCTGCCCTGGCTTGGTTTTAAAGGGCAGAAGACACATTGTTTTAGAATGGATGTTGTGAATATATTAAAAAAAAGAAAGTGTACATAATTTAATTTGTTCCACTGTTTTAATTGTTTATACATATTATTATTATTATTATTATTATTATTATTATTATTATTATTATTATTATTATTATTATCAAAGGTCTATATAAGTCAGTTTATGTAAAGCCTAAATACTATATGTAGCACGTTACTTGTATATACACGTAAGGGTAGCTTTTGGTCCACCATTGTTGCATTAAGTAGCCTGTTTTATATAATTGGTCATACGTAAAGCTAGCATTAAAAAAAAAAAAGCGATATTCAGTGCAAGTAGTGTTAAGTAGGGCAGGTGCTGTAGCCTCCTCCTGCTGGGTAGTACTTTTATATGTCATCTTAAGCCTCAAATTTGTAGTTTCTATTTTTAAATGGTATGGATCAAGTAAACTTCCTTTTGATTCTTTTTATATCCCTGGAACAGCCCTGATGAGTGAGTCGTGGGTGTCCCTGGCGGGCACCTCCACCTGTCTCTTAACCTTACCTACACAATATCAGTTTTATTTTATTTCCTGGTGTACAAAGGAAAGTCTTGTCTCTTCTGAAAAGTAAATATTCACTTGTTATAGGATTAACTGTTTTGAAGTTCAGCATGAGACAATTCTCAGTTTTAACACTGTTCAGAATGAAACCTGAATTAGTGGACTTTAGGCAATAAAAAGGAAACCAAAGTCATCATCCAGACTTTCATTACTCATCCTTCAGTCCAGGGCTGTTCCAGAGATTGACTGTTAACACTTATGTTCTTGTGTTTATTTGTCTTGTAGAGCCTTCTCTATTCTCATCAGTGCTAATATTTTGGGCAAGCATTTAGAATTTTGCACATAGTTGCTTGACTTAATTTTATGCATGTCTTCTACTTTTTTATTTAACTTTTCTTTTTAATGAGGTTTGAAATACTTCCCATAGTCTCTGTAACAGCCTGAACTAACATTAGCAGATTAGCTGATGCCTCTAGAGATGTATGTCCTTGGTGCTGGGATTAGCAGTGCAACACTGCAACACAAACCTAAAAAAATAGATAACAATAACAATAATAATAATAATTTTTTATCATCAGTTTATTGCAACACACACACACACACACACACACACACACACTGGTCACAACCTCAGCAGCAACATGCTGGCCTGTCACTTGGTGGGGCTGGACATAGACTCTTTCAGATGTTAAGATTTCCAGAGAGTAATGACCTGTCACCATCCACCTTGAACTAGATGTGTGTGACATGTGAAAGATATCAGCATTACCCATAGATAACCTCAGTGGGCCTTTTTCTTTTACTTTTTGTTGCCCTTGACTAGTGCCCTAACGTAAAAAAAGAGAGAGAGAGATAAGGTGTCTTCAGAAGGCCATAGCTAAC
Source organism: Scylla paramamosain (assembly GCF_035594125.1). Taxonomy (NCBI): domain Eukaryota; kingdom Metazoa; phylum Arthropoda; class Malacostraca; order Decapoda; family Portunidae; genus Scylla; species Scylla paramamosain. The sequence goes on from NC_087195.1 coordinate 5,358,994, forward strand.
AACAAGAACAGCACAAGATTGATCAGATTGTGGTTGGAATATGCTTAATTATTGTGCCCTGAAGTGAGACTGATGTATACTTGATGACACTTGGTGCTTGTGTCATTTTCTACACCTGTGGCCTGACTGGCTCTGTGTGGGTCTAGTGTGGCTGTGTGGTTGCTTGGCTGTGGCTTAATGGTGGCTTCAGTGTAGCTCTTGTGTGGCCTGAGTGGTGGCCTAACATTTGGCTCAGTGTGGCCTGGGTGTGGCTCTGTGTGGCCCAAGTGTGACTCCTGTGTGACTCTACTCGTAGTATGGTGCTTTTTAGTCTCAGTCATGGTGTTGTAAAGGAATACAGTGACACTTCAGAGACTGGTCACTTACACTTTCCAAAACACTTTTGGCTTCCTTACTTAGTGTTATGAAATTAACCTTTTTATCATCTTATCCATAATTGTGTCCTGCCACCAGCCAGCGACCATCTGTCATCATGAAAAGCTCCTGCCAATCATAACTCTTAGTGTCTCAGGCATGTCAGGAAAGCATTCAGAATTAGACATGTATATTGCACCTTGTTATTCCCTATTGGCAAAGTGGTGTGCTGCAGTGAAGCTAAACAGGATTCCTAAGAAAACCCTTGTGCTTTTAACTTGTTTTACTTTCTTCTAGGCAGTCTATTGGGCACTGCAAGGGGAAATAGGTGAGGTATGAACAGAAGGTTGTCATCAAACACCACACACACAATATACCTTCCCTCAGTCCTTCTTTATTCATGAAACAGCAGGTTATGAAGTGCAGCAGGCTGAGTGTGACATGAGGTGTGAGGCAGCATATCAGTGGTACACCCTTGCTGGCTGACAAGGCAGAGATAAGATAGTGGGAGGGAACACATGTTGTGAGAAGCCAGTGGTGTGCCAGGCCAGACACTATGGACACGACCCTGCAGGAGACAGTGTGGAGGGTGCCGCCATCCAAGTGGTACCTAAGTAAGAGGAGGACAAGTGTTGTTGTGCTTTGGTTAACTCAGAGTTGCTGTGTTGTTGAATGGATGGGAAGTCAGGGTTTAGTTCTTATTGTTGCTGAGACAATGCACTGAGTAAGTAATGATTTTCACACATCACAAAGGCTGAAATTTTGGTAACTGGAAACTTAAAATAAGGCAAGTTGCCAATGTGTGATTTCCTGGTGTAATGATAATGTCTTAACTGAGAATACCAGAGTGACAGCCTTATCACTGTTGTTGTTTGTGGAAGACAGCAATGCAGTGAATGCCTGCCCTCCTCAGCCCAGGACAGGTCACCCTGAGTGGTGCAGACAAAGTTTAGGAGTGGCTCATTCCAGTTGTAGGAATTAATAAGAGCCTTCATAATGGTGCAGCATTTATCACTGCTGCTCTCTGGGGCAGGCTGTGTCAGCCACTTGTTGTTATTCACTTCTCAAACTGGGATATCTGGCCACCACTTTGTGATGCTTTGATGTGGGAACACTTGAGAGGGATTCTCTACCACCCAGCACTGGTGGTGCAGGTGAGACAGTGGTGTGTGTCCAGGCCAGGGGTGGTGTGCAGCTGGGGAACATTTTCAGGTCTGGATTAGCGGTGAATCCTGCACCAAGGCAAGATATGCTGAGCAGTTTTCTTTGTCATCTACTGTAGCAATTATTCTAATCTGGGCAAGTTTAAGAAACAAAATGCATTTACTAATATTTATAATGAAACTCAGACTAAAACCAGATGAAAACAGTGCTCTCATCTTCTGTAAGAAACTTATTCTTCACCTGGAGATTCCAACATTCTTCTTGATGTTGTTATGTGTATAAATAGCAGAAGGTGGTGGCCACTGCCTTGTATACACCACACACTGACATTGCTGCTACACAACCTGGCATAGTTGGTGAAAGTGTCAGCTGAAAATTGTTAGATGGAGAACAAAAATATGTTTTGTCTCGTGAAACACATATAGTAGAAAACACTGAAAGAAAGCACAAAGCACCAGGACAACACAAGGCCTCACACTGTGCTGGCTGACTGAGGGAGTGTCTTTATTCTACATGAGTGTATCTTTGCAGCCCCCAGCAGGGTGGTGCCTGCTGGGGGGGAGCAGCGGCAACGGAAGTCCAGCACGTCGTCGCAGGACTCACACGACTCACAGGAGGCGCAGCCAGGACTCGGTGCGGTGGGGCCTTCCTCCTGCCTCTTCACCTGCCCCCCCCTGGAAGACAGGTACCACCACCATCACCTCTTGTTCTCTCCTTCACTACAAACCCAGTCACAGTAGTTGCAGTTTTCTTTTCACCATCAAGTCACAAGTACACCTCAGCAAAGCATCATGTGAGGTGCAGTGCTGGTGCATTTGCCTTGTGAGGGATATATATTTTTACTTATTAATTGCTCTTATGTGTGACCTATTTTAATTCTTTACCTTCTCACAGGTCAAAGTATGAAAAGCTGCAAAATGCCCACGATGAAGAGAGTGAGGAGGAGAGCAGGGACGAGGTGGTCATCCCCCGCAAGGATGGTAGACGCATGTCCCCCCAGGCCTCCCCCCGCAGCCAGGACCTTGTGGGGCCCCGCCACCGCAGGCACCACCCCATACGGGTGAGGCGGGGCAAGAGGCAGGCCGGGGGGCAGGAGGCGGACAGTGCCAAGGACAGCAAACCAGACAGGGTGTTCATCTGCAGCGTGTCAGACGATGACTCTATCGGTTCTGCCAGCGACCTCAAGGCGCGTATCAACGATGAGTATGACTTTGAGGTGGGCGACCGCGGCGATGCCTCGGAGACCATCAGCTCCTCCGTGTACCACGCCGAGTGTGAGAGTGTCACCACACATGAGGAGGACATGCGGGCGGGAGAGGGTGGCGACCCTTCACTCCTGGTGCGCCGTGGTCCCAAGCCATCCAGAGCGGCCATCAGGGCCCGGGCCAGGGCGCTGCAGGAGCAGGAGAACCGGAGGTGCACACAGGACAGGCTACTGGGCCACGAGTATGGGGAAAAGCCCCTCCTGCAGGATGATGAGCTGGACTCCGGGGAGGAGGAGGGCAAGTTCTCAGACGGCGGGGAGGCCGGCAGTGCCGAGCAGCTGTCCAGCCACCCAACAGAGCAGCTGTCAAGCCGGACCAATGTATTCCCCATGCCCAGGCCCTTCAGGAAGATTTCTCTTGATGAGTCGAGCCGCCCCAGGGAGCAGCAGCCGTCGGAAGAGGACGTGTTTGCCCTGGCACCTTTCAAGTCGTCCCTCAAGAAGCTGAACAAGAAGGTGTTCCAGAGCCGCAGCCAACCGTCTAGCAACACTGTGTCTCCCCTGGAGTCCTCCAACCAGCTCATCATCACGCCCCCAGCGGCCAACAGCTCTCCTGCCCCCGTCACCCTGGCCACCCTGGAGGCGGTGGAGCCAGCCCCGGAGCCTGTCAGGCTTCCCGTTCAGGCAGACATCATCTACGAGGAGTCCCCCAGCGAGGAGTATCCCATCTATGAGAATGTGCTGCTCAGCTCCAATGGTGGAGGGCGGGCAGAGAACGGGGCCACCACGCCACGTTTCCACTACTACGAGAATGTCCCGGTGCCCTTCACCTCCCTGGCGGGGACAGAGGCGTCCACAACCGTCAACTCCAGTCTCATCAAGAATCCCTTTGTTAATCCGTTCCTTAGCGAGAGTCCTGCGTCACACACTGCCGCTCAGGACGCCCCTGTGCACCTGTCCATCACCCCCAGGCCAACACAGGCCACCACGGAACAAAACTCGGCCGTCGTGGCCGGCAAGCCCTCCCAGCTGGCCAACCAGGGGGTGCTGTCGCAGAGTGTTGACTCACTGTCGCCCAGTTCGGGTGTGGGCCCCGTGACCTCGCCCTCCCTGCACAGCACGGACCTCTTTGGCTCCATGCCCTTCGGTAATGTCACCATAGCACCGCCTCCCTCCTCTGATGCCAAAGAATTCCCCGCCTTGAGCCAGACCCAGACAGCCTTGAATGGAGTGTCTCAGTTCAGCCCCAGCAGCCAGGCCCAGTACTTCCCACCCCCTCCTGAAGCACAACCACACCTCACAGTCCTCACCTCCACTCCTCGCGCCCACAAGACACAGCTCCCAACCCCTGCCCCTGCTATTGCAAAGGAATCTAGTCTGGCAGAACTGGATGATGATGCAGACCTGTTTGGGGCAGTGCCGTTCAAGCCCATCGTGCAGCGGGGTGGCCACGGTGGGGGGCTGAGGAGCCAGACTCTGCCAGCCAACATGAGCTCAGTGTTCCAGGCCCAGATGGCTCAGATGGCTCGGGACGACGGCCACATGGATAAGCTCTTTGGTGACTTTAAGATGTCCAAGTCCAAAAAGTCCACTCCGCCGAGCTTCCGAAAGCCAAGAACGACGCACCAGAAGCTCTCTGACTCTGACACATCCACAGATGACGAGGCGGTGATGGCAAACCGCAAGCCAAAGCACCGCGACCGCAGCAAAGACAGACTCAAGTACAAGAATATCAGCGAGGAGTTTGAGGAGGAGAACACGATGGTGCTTCCGATGAAACAGTTCAGCCACTCCAAGAAGGAGAAGATTACCAAAAAGAGCAAAAAGCATGAGAAGCAGGAGAAAAAGGTAGAGAAACCAGAAAAGAAGCCTGAAAAGAATGTAACCTTTGAGTCAACTGGCATTTCCAACATGAGTTTTGAGGACTTCACCCTTGAGGAGAACCGGAGAGAACTGGAGAGGAGTCGGCAGGAGGCGGAAAGGGGTGGTGACTCCCTGCAGAGCCCTGAGGAGGATGACTCAGACCTACGCACCACGGGAGGCACCAGGTTTGGCTCCCTGAAGAGAGGCATCAACCCGTTCTCCAAGCTTGGCCGCTAGAGTCCCACCCTGCTGTGTGCGTTGCTGTGGCCAGCAGGAGGCACTGAGGCTGGCCCTGCAGTGGTGTGCCTCGGAGATCCTTTGTTATTATGGTTTAGGGAGCCTTGAGCTGCAGGAGTACACTGGAGACTGGCTGGGTGGGTTTGCTCGGAACTTACCGCTAACATTGCATATTATTCTGCATAACTTTTCCTGGCGTAATATTTTTAGCATAATGTATAACTTATAAATGAGTAATGATTATTTATTGTTGCAGTTTAAGAAATGTGATCATCCACTGTTAAGTAGCTGGATTGCTATTTTAATTTATTTAACTGTGTTGACCTGCTGCTCCTTTGAACAAGGAAGAGGTGTTGTGTTATTGTGTTGAGTTCCGGCACTGGAGATGAGGAAGGAAAAGGATGTAATAGATATTGTTCATCAACTGAATATACAATAAGCTCTCACATCCAGCACACAGTTCCAGCACCACACCCCGCCTGGTGGCTGTGACCAAGGTCTATTCCCAGAGGCCCACTTGGAATCCTCACTACCTGATTCACCTGTCAGAATATTCTTTGGTCATCATCCAGCAGAGGAACCCTTGATGTGAAACTGGTGATACAGAGTGAAGGCTTACTGTATTCTTTCCACACCCTGTTGGTGGCTTGGTGGGGGAAGCAAGCAGACTCTTTGCCGTCCTTCAGTCACGCAGAACAAACAGGGATGGAAAGTTAACCAAAATTTGACCCATCTCACTATTTGTATCCTATATGTTTTCTCTGCAGGAGATAGCATAGGAGAGGTTTGGTTGATCCTTTGTACACATAGCTTGATGTCTCTGTTGACCTTCTCATTGGTGCTAAGTGGAGATAAGTTTGTGGATCATTTTTGCTTCCTGTGTTAATGTCACTTTACATTTGTGATGATCATCTGGACACCAGGAAGTAAATTTTTTGAAGTCATTAATTGTAAGGATGAAGTCATCAATACAATGAGCAGAATTGAGGCATATTACGTATTTTAAGTACGACTATTTTGACAAATGAGTTCATACAAGATGTCTGTGTCAGCGTAAGACGTTAATGGTAGCAGATGGAAAACATAGGCTATTTTAAGGTTTAGAAATTTTATTATTGTTATTGTTGTTGACACTCTTTCTTCGCCAAAAATAGGTATGTTATGGCAACCTGAGACTGTTTGGGGAAGGCTGTCAGTTCCATTAGGGTGTGCCCATGTGCTTTAATTAATGTACTGAAAGATGAGGCGCTGTTCCCAGACACTGAAGGTTGAGGTTTTGTCAGGGGTGGTGCGTTGCTTGAATCTTGTCAGCTGGCACTGGGACCACGTCAGGCACCTTCCTGTTAGGTGTTTGCCCTCAGACACACCAGTAGGAAGAGACCTTACCACTGTAGCCAATTAAATTTTCTCCTTAAGTAATGGAGGGGACAGTGTGCTAGTAGTGTCTTTACTGTAAGGGTAGAGAGCACCAAGCATTGATAGAGAGTGAGGGTTTGGGGATCTAAGGATGTTTTCATATTTGAGCATCTTGCCCATAAGTATTTTCATGCCAAATATAGCTGCACTGAGTTGCAGGGTGATGCGTATGGGAAGATATTTTGGTACGTGTGAGTGTGTGCATGAGTAGGTTAGTGTGTGCACCAACACAAGCACAGACACAGCACCAGTTCCTTGATGTGCAGCATGGGTGTTGTGGGTAGGGGAGGATGGAAGCATGTGACACAGTGGACTGCAGCTTTGTGGCATTACTTCACATTAAGTTGACTGGCACATTCCATTTTATTATTATTCAGAAAGACAAACACATTCCCAAGGCAGCAGCAATTGCAGGGAGGAGGAGCTTTGCACTGGTGGGGGTAGGGAGGGTGCTGCATCGTTGTGTCATTTTCGCTCACACACCTGCAGGTCCTGAGTTCTCACAGTGGCACCGAACGCATCCTATTGCACCCCAGTATATTGTGTGCTTGGTGTCCTTTATCTGTCAGTTTGCTTTAGTTCATATGAAAATGATGCTGTTAGTTTGTTGATGTGTTCCACTTGGAATCTCATTAGTTACTATTTTCATTTAAAATATCCTGGAGACTTGTTTTGATTACTTGAAATAACATGTACTTCAAAAGTATTCAACTGTAGACCACAGCATTTGTTTAGTGGTCCTTCCAGTGCTTGAAACACAAATTATGTTTTTTCAATGGCGACCTGCTACACTGTCACCATGACCTCTCGGCTCAGAGCAGGATACAGTGGCACCTTTAGCTTGGGGAACAGCCACAGAGAATAGGAATGTCACATGTGGCCAGGAAGTGAGGGTGAGGTGGCAGGAGTGCACTGGACAGGGTCACGATGCAGCTGCCAGGTGTGACTCAGCCATGACCTTTGTCCCGAAATGCTTGATGATGATGGAGATTTTAGATTTTGGTTTGTTTGCAGTTTATTGTTTGGTTCCCGTCAACTAGATAATCTTTAAAGTCAATAATTTCTGTAATGATGCACGTGTGAAGTGAGGTGAAGTGGGTGTGAGTCAGACAGCCACACACACACACACACACACACACACACACACACACACACACACACACACACACACACACACACACACACACACACACACACACACACACATACACACACAATGCACCCGCACCACCCACTCCTCTCTGCTCCAGTCAGCATGCAAGGAAAACATAAGACTGCCTACTTTTTGAAGAGACATAGTTTAGTGTAGAAAAGTGATCGCTGTGCCCTTGCCACTGTATCTTTGGCATTTGTTAGGTTGATATCCCACCTAATTTGTGTTTTGCAGCGAGCATTTATTAGTTTTATGTTAATTTTAGGCAGAACACTTACTTCCAAACTATGCATTCGAATGATGTATAATTAGTACTTGCGAGGAAATTTTATGATTGGGTCTGAGAGCATTGGCTTCAGAGTACTGGTGACAAATGACTACAAGTGGTTCTGTATGTTGCTGTGGTGAAAGTGAGTCTTCAGGGGAGCAGGAGGAGGAGGAGAAAGATGTCCATGGAAGTCATTTATGCTTGAATTTATTATTATTATTATTATTATTATTATTATTATTATTATTATTATTATTATTATTATTATTATTATCATTTATTTTCATTATTATTATTATTACTATTATTATTATCATTATTATTATTATTATTATTATTATTATTATCATTATTATTATTATTATTATTATTATTATTATTATTATTATTATTATTATTATTATTAATATTATTATTATCATTATCATTTTTGTTATCACTGTTATTACTATTATTTTCCTTTCATGACTTTCAAATAACAATGATAAATTCCTATTTATTTATTCATCATTCATTTTTCTTCAATTATTTATCAATGTGTGTGTATATGTGAGCATGTGTGTGTGTGTGTGTGTGTGTGTGTGTGTGTGTGTGTGTGTGTGTGTGTGTGTCTAGTTAGCCAGGGAGGCATGCTGTGTTACAAGCCAGATCTGTGAGGTGTGTGTGTGTGTGTGTGTGTGTGTGTGTGTGTGTGTGTGTGGCGGAGGCAGACGGGGGCCGACGCTGCAGAAGTGAGGCCAAAGTTTTGCAGGTGGTGAGTGTAATCCTGTATTGCCTTACTAGTATTACTCCTCCATCGACTTCCAAGCCTGATATCTCATAATCTTAATGTGGGGAGAGGAACCATGTAGAATCTTTGTCCTGTTTCACTTCATTGTCTTTCGTTGCAGACCAAGAGTTATTCAGAGTAAGCCATAATGTGTGAATAGGAAGCACATATACTACAGTCCGAATAGTGCTTATCTAGCCACAAATTTGAGACTTGAATGCTTAGGTGGTTTATTAAGCTCATTGACCTCCACATATCAAAATTAAAAGGTCATAGTGGTGGAGTGTGAGGCTCCCTTTGTTTTAATGTTAATGCATGGGGAAAAAGTACTTGAAAAACAATTGATAGCACCAGATTCGTGATAATCATGTATGTAGTCCCTCCCTCGATTTCCCTCAGGAGAAATTAATGAAGTTAGTTTGCCACTGGGTACTAGCTGATACCTGAATCTGTAATGTTCTGTGTGGGGTTAGATGTGATGTCCAGTTATTATTTTTAAGACAGCGAAAATTTTGTATGTGTACCGATAGATTGTGTTCGGGTAGATGGAAATGATGAAAGGTGATTATGAGGATTATGTGACGTTGCCTGAAAGTGAAAGGAGAAAGAATGAGTTTGGTTATATGTGTACGTAGAAAATGTAATACTTGGCGACGTCCGGAATTTTATTACCACATTGTTGGGGTTTAAACCACTGCACTCTCTGTGTTAAGAATCAAAACTGTTGAGAGCCTGTGTACATAAGAGTATAGCACATGTTAGTGTTGCTCCCGTCTCACTCTTAGCATGTCAGGTGTTCCTCTGTCCCAGACCGCCTCGTGTCTGCTCCTAAGACTGTGATTGTACCGCGGAAGGAGCCTCGTTGAAATGTTCCACTCACATTTACCAAGTTGAACGACGTGTCACTTCTGCATATATTTTCTCCTGTGTGGATTTGGTCGCCATGATCACGCTGTATCCATTTCTGACTTCATGTGTTTGCTTCTGGGACTTTATGGATATATTGATTGCATTTTGATTTGCTTGTGTAACTGCATCATGTCATTTGCTTGTCTTCACCATAGGTACAGCATTTGATGTGAGTCTTGGGCAGTGTTAGATGCTTGGAGTTCATAGGGACAGTGAGGAGTGGCACTGGATGGCCCTGGGTGCCTCTAGTGCCTCTTGTCGCCTCACACAGCCATGCCAACACCATGCTGTGTTGGCTGGTCACTTGCCTCTGATGCTGTGTGGGAGAGCCAGTGCTGAGATAAAGGTGAGCTAGACTTTATTTTATCCTCGGTTGGTTTATTAAGAGTAGTGATAATTAAGGTTAAAATTTTCTAAAGTACTGTATAGTCATGAGCAAAAGACAGTCAAGATACTTTCTTCTCTTGCCTCCACTGTGCTTTGTGTTTTCTCAGTCGTGAGTCCTTTAATCCGCCGACAATCTCCTTGCAAATCCTGACAGAGAAGAGGACTTGAGATTGAGGGAAGATGCTGAACATGGTGAAAATATTGCATTGTGTCTATTGACTGTTTGCCATGACTGCAGCATGATGGCTGGCTTTGAATCCCATAGTACCTAATGACTAAATTTAAGCTAGTGAGTGCAAACTGAAAATACATACATTTAAAAATAGGTATAGAAAGATGACATGACTGCATAATATTTTGTTGATGTTATGGCATTTTTCTCACCATACTGTTTGACTCAGAAATCTGCTCAATGAGGGACTGTTGGGGAAGAAAACCATAAAACTGATATTGACCAAGCAAAGCCAAACCATTATGACAAGGTACTGCTTAAATTATTTCTCTTTGCTTACTGGGAAAGAAATACATATGAACTAAAATTAACTAGAAGAAAAATTACTTGAACCAGGGGAAAGTAGTGATATTTAAAGAGTACATGGAGGTTGCTAGTTAAAAATATATGTGTGTGTGTATGTGTGTTTGTATGTGATATATTGCAGTGTTGCTTGGGTAGACTAACTGCAAAACACCTACATAATAATATTTGATTAGGTAATGTAATGTTCATTTTTTTCTTGTGTCTGTAACTTATTTTTTCTCTCTTTTGTCCTTGAGGTTTTGTGTGAGGGTATATGTAACTTATTTGCAGAGTGTGTGATGGTTTATGTCTGTGTGAGAGACTTTGTACCTCCACTGTTTGTTCAGGAGGCAAGGGACAGAGACAGCAGTGAGTGTTTGGGGTTTGTGTTACTTTGCATTGGGCTGTGCATTTAAGAGAGAGAGAGAGAGAGAAAGAGAGAGAATTTTCTTCATTTGTCTTGAAAGAATAACTGATGTATAAAAAATGTTGATTATTTATGGAGAATTTATGAAGACTGATAAGAAAAATAGCATGTGTGTGTGTGTGTGTGTGTGTAAGAGAGAGAGAGAGAGAGAGGGGGGTGGCAGCTCTTCCTAGGCAGTGATGATGGTTGTCCTGCCAGGTTAACGTTCTGTGCAGCTGCCTGTGACCCGCCCCCGCATCCGCCCCCTCAGCCCCCCGCGGTTCTCCTGGGGGGGGGGATGGGGGAGGGGGAGGAGGGCAGGCCGCGGCGCTACCAGTGAATAAATCAATAGCGTCCCTGTGAATAAAGTCACGGGGTGACTAGAACCATTATTATGTCTATCTAGAGACATAAGTAGCTTCATACACTGTAGTCACTATTAAGCAATGGCGGTTGTATAGCAGAGGATAAAAACAAAAACAAATAAAAATAAGTAAAACATTATTTTTGGTATCGTGGATGGTTGATGATGATGATGATGATGATGATATGACAATGTGTAGAATAAAATAGACTATTATCATGAAATTTATTTATATGTAGTATTTATATTGGGTGGCGTGGAGCCTTGGAAACTGTAAACAGGTGACTAATGTATTTCCGTGTATGACTCCTGATTGCTGACGGTCATGTGTTGCTTAAGCTTCCGGGTCAGGTCAGGTCGGGTCATGCCCCCTCCTCTCCCCGGCCTGTGTCAAGGTCACTTCTGAGGTCATTTTTAAGGAAACTCAGACTCCTGCTCAAACTTTTGAGTCTCCTAATGCTTCTATACACTCCTGTTGGCTATTGTGTTAATATTGTTGAAGAATTTGCCTTATAGTCTATTGGAAAAGAAAGGTAAAACAGTTCATGGTATTTATCTTGTATTTATGTATATATCATGATGTGAAATAAAACTTGGTATGAGCAAGTATTGTCTCTATCTCACTATCGAGGGGAAATCAAGATTCAATGGAAAGAACATGACTTGCATCGGAGAAAGCGTGCAAAAGAAGATTCAAATTTCCCGCCAACTTTTACAATCTTTCAGTTGCATAGTACCATACATGTGTATGTTTCTTCTCCCTCACCCCAACTGCTGTGATACAATGTTTATATTTTTTTACATATTTCTTATTTGTTACCTCCGTATTAATATTTTTTTTCTTTCATTTTCAAGTACATCATATTTTATTGTATTTGTAAGAAGATTGCCATTGAACGCATCTTCTTTTAGAAATACGAAGACGCAGCAAACTTCTGTATGAATTCAGGTTGGAATGTCGAGAAGACCAAGAAAAAAAAAAAAAAGTATCTGAGAGAAGTAGGTCAGGGTACATTTGCAACCTTGATCGTCCGGCTGACCTGACCTGAACCCGACTTGGCCAGGAGAGGAAATGCCAGCCAGTAAGTGCTGATAGACAGAAAGCGTGCACGAGATTAGATGGTGAGTTTGATAACATACCATGTAGTGTTTCGTTATCACCAAGCAACATCTCACAGAAGGCATGGGAGTTTGTCTTTAAATAAGAAGCCAGTGTCCGAGGAAGGAATCGGATGCAATGGACAGTTGCATTATTACGAAAAAATCAGATAATCTTTTTGCACTACCTTCAGGACTCGCCACTAGACGTATAAATAAAATCTTATGTTAACGTGACGACCAGCGGAACATCAAATTGTGCCTCTGTGGCTGATGTGAGGTAGAGTGCATGGTTATTACAGGGTGGTGCAGAAGTAACATAAGAAAACCGTTCTTTGAAATTCACCAGTGTCCCTTTCCTTTACATGTAACTGTAGTGTGAGATCATATTATGTTGTGTTATATTATCCTATGTTAAGTTCCTATGTTATGCCATGTTATATCAGATCTGGTTCGCCTGTTTTGCGTGAATCTTTAAGGTAACGAGAGAGACTGTTCAGAGGTGCCTGGGGAGTGAAGCACGTCTGCCTCAGTGTGATAACATTCACGGTTATCATTCTGAACATATGAATGATGTAAAAGTGTCAGTTTGTTTGCACAATGACAAAGTTATGGATTTCCCAAGATGACCTGGCTTTTGTGTCACTCTGTAGCGACATTTCCCAAGATGACCTGGCTTTTGTGTCACCCTGTAGCGACATCTGTAGGCTCACATATGCTGTTGTCTTGAACCTGATGACAATGACACCAAACAATTAATTGCAGGGAATTAGTGGTGTATGTTATTGTATATGCATTACATATTTGTTCCTGTGCTATATGAATTAATAGGATTAACAGAAAGCATTGTTGAATGTTCTGCATGTTGTCATCAAGCATGTCTTGTAAACAGCGGTGTTCATGTCTGGTTAAATTAAGGGGTATGGTTTGAATGTAGCATTTACTGGAGCCGTGCTGAGCATAGAGGTGGTGGCGTAAGTCAGATGAAACAGGAGGAAAGTGACGCATTCCGGTGAGCATTGTAAACCATATTGGCAGTGGTGCCAACCTGGACCACCCTGCTATTATTGTCCTGCTGGCTGGATTGTAGCCGATGATAAAGGAAACCAAAACTCAATATTATCGTTTCATGTAATTTACTGGTGAGATATATGGACATGTTTGTATCTGCTGTCCGCTTTATCACTGGTCCAGGCCATTGCTGATGTGTTGAACAAAACATCCTTCTGATATGGCTTGTAGAGTGATTATGCCTCAATATCAAGTAATTTGTAATGCAGTCTTACTCATGATTCTATTCCATTATATGTGGAAGCCAAACAATACACCGAAATCTTGCTAAACATGCTGAAACTGATATCATGCACAGGGTTGGCAGCACTGAGCAGGACTCATTGCATTTTGAACGGTATAACATTTATAGCATTGTCCTTAAAAGGCAATAGATATATATCATACTATATCAAGAGACAGTTTCGCATGCTATAATGAAGCCGGCGGGTCATGACTATACCTTGGATCTATATTTCAACCATCTTCCCTCCCCACACAATGAATCAGCCAAACATCTCAAAGCCAGCCAAACAAACATGATATTTTTTTTTTTCAGTCCATATGCCTTGTAGAATATACATAATCTTGAAGGAAAGTGAGCCAATGGTTTGCTGGCTTTTGGACACACTGAGCAGGTTAAATGGAGGGCATAATTTGCTCTATATGAATTCCTGTTGTCCTAAAGAAACATATGACATAAGTCTAATCAATTAACCTGTTTTGAGTTTGCGTACGCGTAGAAATTGCGAAATTCTTGACCTACTCCAACATTCCCAGCCATTATATTCCCCATATGCATCACGTCCAGGCATATTGCATTTCCAACTTGGTCAGCAATACAGAAATAAAACCGGGACAACAAAACATACCACATATGTATCAAAATGAACTTAGTTACTATCCACAAAGCCTTGAACCCCATGTTAGTCAGGAACCACAAGTATGGGGCTCAGTTGAGAGAAATGACAGGACAAACGGCGATGGAAGCAAGGCAGTAGTGTGTTGAGGAGGGAAAGCATGTTAGGCAGGCCGAGCGGGAAGCTGAACCCGCCATTCTCTCGCTGGGCTGGCAATGAGGAAACAGTTTAAATGACACCCGTAGCATCTTCATTACCACACCCACTAGTGATAAACGATTGAAAAATAACAGTAAGGTTGCATTTAGGCCAGTTTAAAGATTTATCCATAATGGATAAGCTTGTAAGAGATGAAAATAGGAGGTGTTCGGGGAAGCATCTGGCTGTTCTATTTACCTCCCCAGAGTGACTCGGGGCACAGAGAGAGGTAAGCGTCCGCCTCGTCTTCTTTCTCTAATAACTTCACATACATCACCTGTTACGTTTGTCTACTGTTCGTTTTAGCATTTTCAGGGTGTTCTTCGTCTAGTGTGGCAGTTGTGTGCGTTATGTGGTCAGTTTCCACGTTGTTCTTTTGTGAAATGTGCAAGGGACAGGTCAGGCCCCTTGATCAGCTGATGCTCAGACCTGTGCTTCGTCGCGGGCTGTATGACTTCTCTCCACAAAAAATCATTAATACTCGCACATTGCAGCGCACTAATGACTAAAATGAATGGGGTTGTTTTCTTACATGACCATTCATTTGGCGGCTGGGTTTAGTTTCGCTAGCAGTGGTCTTATTTGGGTTATATTAACGTAAGAGTGTGAGGGAGGCAGAGTGTGCGGGGGGAGGCAGCGGCCCGTACTCAGCCTTCCTAATTCCACTGTGTAGCAAGCCACCCCATGATCTTGGACCAACCCGCGGGAATTTCACTGGCTTAAGAGACAACTGGGTGAAGTAATGCGTTAAAATATAATTTGTTAAAGGTCTGAGTACCGAGTCACCACACAAGGGCTGACTTGCATGTTCCTATTATTAAGCGTTGTTCCTGCTCTACACACGCGAATTCAAACATCTCACGTAGGCCCGCTGTGCTCCCTGCCTGCTTAAGTATTAGTGGGTGGTGTTTTGTTCCCCTCCACAGTGTTCATAGGCCTAAGTACTTTGAGTCCCTTTGAGCCTACACCAGACACTGACCTTGAGTATTGACTGCTAGACATTTGCTGCTGCTGTAGTGAGGTCATGTCAGGTTGTGGCTGGCTGAGCTGCAGTCACTGGCTGTGTTAGGGCACCTCACTTGCCTTCCTTGCTGAAAGTGTTAAAATTATTCATTTGTCACATACATTATTTTTTTTTCACTCATTATCATTATTGCTTTTAATTAATGTATGTTCTAATTAGTGGCATTGTGTAGTTATGCTTAATTGCACTTCTGTTAATTATGTCTACTAGAGCTTATTTGTGTTGCCTTACTGTGGTGTGATTTCTGAAGGGCTGCTAATTGGAAACATATTATGAATAAAAAGGCAATAATGCAGCAGCCACCCCTCTCCCTCTCTCCCCTCTCTCATTATTCTTTACATCTGTATTTTTATTTGTATTTTTTTACGTTTTTTTTTTTTTTTTTTTTTTTTTTTTTTTCTTTCTGAAAAGCCTCTGCTCATAAAAAGGCTGACATTTATTCTGTATTTTTATATTCAAATGTTTGTAATTCTAAGGTCTTTAACAAATGTTCAAATGTTTCCCATAGTTGCTGGCAGGGAGGGCCAGAGGATCACGACATGGCAGGGGGTGGGGAGAGGGGGGTGGTCCAGCGTCTTCGGCAGGAGTCATGGGGATTGGGGGACACAGCAGGGAGGGCTGGAGAGTCACGACACAGAAAGGGGGTCTGGTGTGTTGGGCAGGAGTTGTGGGGAGCTCCTTAACCCGGCTTTCCTCCTCAGACTGAAGTCCCAGGTGTATGGGAATGGAGACTTCTAGTGCAAACAAGGCTTCGTAGCAATAAGTTAAAGGTGGCTTAAGGATTTACTGATGATAGTTTGCAGAATATAAGCCAACTTGTGATCTGTAGCATTATGGGTGTAAGGGGTAGTTGTGTAGTCTTCAGTATTACTCATGATTATTATGAATACCGTGAGAAATGGTATTAGATTGTACTTATTTTTATGAAATATACATGATAACACATATATTATGAAATGTTTAGGGATGAAATGATGTGTGTGTGTGCGTTCTGGAAATGAAATGTTGTGCCATTCAGTATGAAATGAAATTGTAGCCGTCAAAGTGTAGAAATATGCACAATAATGAAAGCCTCTTTAATCTTTGCAGCTGGGGATGTAGAAGCCACAATGGCTGACCAGACTGTGCCAGAAAAGCCTGCCAGTAAAGTGGATGCCAAGAGTAAGGAGCCACAGAAGTTCCTCTACCTCCAACTCCAACAGGACAGAGTGAGTGTTGGGGCGCTCAGTGGGGCGGTGGTGGCTGTCTTGTGTGAGTTTTGAGTCTTGTTCACCACACCCTCCTATTGCATTTCCACACCCTCCTATTGCATGATGCTGCATCACATTAATTCTCCCCCATAAGCTGAACCATGTGAAAGTTTTCTTTATCTATTGATGTGTTCATTTCCTAAAACTCATGCTCTGATATGTGATCCATTACTGCCCACAATAGTTCCTGCATTATCCTGTCAGTTTCAAGTTTTCTCTACCCTTGGTGTATGGATCACCCTGAGCTCACAGTTATGCCATGAATCCAAAACATGATCTTCCACCATTTTTCCTGCATCATCCCGTTAGTTTACCTGTGTCTGTCCCACCCCCAGACAGGTGATGGGACTGGCCGGGTGGCAACCTTGGTGGGTGGCCGAGGGGGCACTGGTCCGGCCCACTTCATCCCTCTGACGGCCAAACTTAACTCCATCTCGGTGCTTGGGTCTGGGCCGAGAGCATCCCGCCCTGCTGTGTCCGTGGCCACCCCTCGCTCCCCGGCAGGTGGCAGGAGGAACAGTGGCAGTGGAGGCGTGAGTATTGCTGTTGTTGTGACTGTCGTGGTGGTGGCAGCTGATGATGAGCGGTGGTGTCAGTAGGTTGTTTATCTTTTCCATTATTCTATATACTGTGTGATATCTGTGTGTTTACTTGTATATTTATCACTATTTGTTTTCTTTGTCATTATATTTCTCAATGTGTAGCTTGTTGTCTTAGTAGATCATCTTCATCTGTAATTTTTCCTAAACTTCTTATCCTCTTACTCTTCCTGCTGTGGTGAGCAGATTTGTTATGATAACATTGGTATTAGAAACCTGCTTAGCAAACAACTCACCAATTTGTCAGCAGCTCCAGTCCAGTGCTTACATAAGTAACCTGTGGAAGCTAAGGCTGAGTATTTTGTAGTGTTGGAATCCTTGAGCATTCATCTGTTGTGTGAGAGACTGATAATAAACAGAACACTTTTGAGAGTGGCAGGGGAGATAGATAGAAGCAACTATTGATTAAGATATAAACTGTTGGATAGTTTTGCAAATGGAAGAATCAAACATGGAAGTAATCACACTGGAGGACAGCTTTTGAAAATGTGAGAGGCAATCATAGAGCAGACATAGGGTGATAGATTGTTTGGTAAGGATGAGCAACCTTGTATTGCAAAGGTAGTTTGATCAAATATGAGAACTGAGAAGAATGTTGCACCTTAAAAGATAATATTCTTAATGAGAACAGACAGGTACACCACAGAAAAGACACCAGACACTCACATCTCATAGGGATGATATCTTTTAAGTGTAAGAATAGGACATAGTCACATCATAAGGATCAATATTGAACACTGACAAGAATAGGCAGTTACACCTCATAAGGATTAATAACAAGTGTGACAAGAACAGAGTTACACCTCTAGAATTAATAAATGTGATAAGAATAGGCAGTCACACCGTAAGGATTAATAATAAGTGTGACAAGAACACAGTCACCTCATAAGGATAAACACTTAAGAGTAACATGTGCATCTCACACCTCACACTAGCCATCCCTCATCCCCAGAGTACTGCGGTGGTCACCATGGCAACGGGCCGGCCGGTGGTGGCTACAGCAGTGAGCGTGGCGCCAACGAGGTGTGCCGCCATGACTGCCTCCAGCCCTAGACCCATGATTGCCTCACCAGTCACCACCGTGGCTGCCAAGTCAGGCAGCTCGGCCCCCATCGTGCGCAAGGCTCACACCAACGTCATGGTCTCCTCAGGTGAGTGTGTTGCTCAGGTGTGCAGGTGTGGTGTGGCGGGGAGTGGGTGACAGGTGAAGGTTCAGGTGACGTGCATAACCTGTAGCTTTGTTTTCTCTCTCATAGGTCTTTTGGTATTGTTTTATTTCTAATTGATCTTTTGGTATTGATAAGTGAAGGTTGTTATGATCACTGCTTTGTATGTGTGTTCTCAGAGATGATCAAGTCAAAAGAGTATGAAAGGTGAAAATAGTATGCTAATCAGTCTGTGGAAAATAAGAGATGAGATAGAACTATAACAGGAAAATTAAAAGTTTGATGTATTTTATGTTTTCACTGTGTTCTATTTTGTCCATAAATGAACTCAGTTAAATAAAAGATGTAATGTGAAGATTCAGTCTTGCTTTCAGTCTTAGTGTTGCAAGGAAACCAAAGTAATATGAATAAAACATGTAATAGACGTTTCAAAACACTTATCTCCAATTTTGAATGATCTTTTGTCCTTTCTTTTGGGACTGACATTCACAATGGATCTTTTTTTTTTTTTCACTCTTTTTGTTGCCCTTGGCCAGTGCCCCTCTTACATGAAAAAGACAACAAGGAAGCCCAGAAGCTCACTAGGAACAAGGTATTCCAGGACTTCACTTCACTATGAAACATGACATACATTACACAACACACCTTTCTTTCAGGAGTAGCTCGGCCAGCCTCCTCCCCAAACACTGCCACCATCACAGTGCTGGGGGCTGGGGGCGGCCTCACAGGGTCAGCTCCCCCAGTGCTGCGGCCCAACACATCCCAGGGCACCTCACCTCACCCACCGGTCATTCTGCACACCTCTAAGGTCCCACAGCCAGCTTCCCCTTCCTCAGGTGGTGGCAAGGGCAAGTCCCCTCGCCTGGTGCCCATTCCCATCACTCAGGTATGAAGCAGGCTGTGTTATCTGTTGTTTAGGGTTCAGACACCATGCCAGCTATAGACTGCATGGTTTAGTTGAGTTAGGTTAAGTGGATAGTCTCTAGTTTTGACTGTACTGGTTTGAAGCAGGTTGTGTTATCAATTGTATAGTTTTCAGATTGCACTGGTATGAAGCAAGCCGTGTTATCTGTTGTGTAGGGCTCAGCCACCAAGCCAACTATTGACTGCATGGTTAGGTTGAGTTAGGTTAGTTAAATAGTCTTTAGTTTATAATGTGCTGGAATACTTAACATTATGGCTTCACTCCCTTTCACTAAGTCAGATAGCTTACACCTTATCACCAGTCACTTAATTCACATGTCATTTAAAACTTGTTCCAATTTTAGGTTTCTTGAAGGATGTGTGCAAGTCTTCAGGATATTAAGTTGAGTGATGCATATCCTTTACCTCCTGTACTAACACACTGTGGTTTCTCAGGTGCGGACAGGAGTGAGCAACAAGGCAGTGCTCTCCTACAGTGCATTATTACAAGCAGGGACTGGGGCTGGGGTGGGTGGCAGTGCAGGCAACACCAGCAGTAACAGTGGTGGCAACAGTAACAACAGCACCAAAAAGGAAGGTCACTCCTCCCCCCAACCCCTCCTCCTGCATGCTGCCTCTCCTGCTGGGGTGAAGGGCGCTGGGACCATCACCAAGTCGGGGGGTGCCACCATCAGCATCATCACTGGGAAGGTACAGCAGAGGAGAGAGTGAGGGATGCGTGAATAGGGAATGCTGAAGTAAGGGGTGATTGGAAGGAAGGTGCAGGGAATAGAGTATGTGTGTGTTCTTGCCTAATTGTATTTTTGCAGGATTGAGTCAAGCTTGTGACATCTTGTTTTTTTAGTTAATTTGTCATGTTTATCTTCAAAGCGCACAACTTGTTCAGTCAGTGCATTCCATTGGCTGATTGCTCTGTCAGGAAAACTATCTTTCCTCACATCTTTCTTTGCTCTTTTTGTACAACTTTTTACTGTGTCCTCATAGTGTTGATTGTCATGACACCACAAAACCTGTGATATCCAACTTAGTGAAGTTTTACTGAGGTTTTACTAAATGCCTCTTTATGTCACTCACTTCACACTCATCACACGTGTCCTCAGGGTGGCAAGCAGAGCAGCAGTGTGTCGGCAGGCGGCCCCAAGCCCGTCAACATGCTGGCCTACAATTTGGGCCAGAATAAGTCTAACATGATCAACTTCAAGATCTCGAATGGCCAGATACAGGCAGACAACCTTCAGTCGATGGATGGTGAGTGGTGCTGAGTGTTGAGTGTAGCTGGGCTGTGAGGAGGCTGTGTTCCTGCTTCTACTTCTCCATGCTGTTCCCTAGACAAGATCCATCTTCTTCCTTCTCTCAACACAGATATGACTGATTAATTTCATTCTTAATTTAAAGCAATATGAGCTGTTTCAACAATCTAATGCTTTCCTATGGATTTAGTGACAAATTGACAAGATTTCTACATGATTAACAGGAGAAACAGTTAAGAACCCAGCTAATCTTCTCTGTGGTCTTTGAAAATTGTCATGGTGAGAGAGCAAAGTGTTAGATGTCATTCCTAAGTAATCTCCATCATAGCAGGCAGTGAAATTTATTCCTCCTGCAGCTGTGTTACGGGAGACTCGGCCAATCCAGGGAGGAAAGAGGACTGAGGAGAGGAAGGAAGCTGCCAAGGTGATGGCTGGCACTGTGCTGGCCCATGCTGTGGGGACCGGCTCTGTCACTGTCTCCGTCACAGGGTCAGTGCCGGCTACACTCAAGATCCCCGAGCCCGTCATAGTGCCGGTCACTGTGCCGCTGCCCCAGTCAAGCTTTGAGCCGGTGTCCAGCTCTGTGCCGGAGCAGGACTCCTTGTCGCACCTGAGGGATGTCACTGTCACCCCTGCCAGGAGGTGAGTTATCTTATTGCCTCCTCTCACTCTTCTTTCTTCTTGTTCTACTTCTCTCCCTTTATCTCTCTTCCTTCTCTTCCTGTTATCATTATCAAGAATATCCTGCTATCAAAGGCATCATTATACCAAACATTCTTATCAGATAATATGTTATCACTACTTTCACTTTCTGTCATTACCTCATGATTATATTGCTTTCATTGTGTAAATGCCTAAGCTGTACTGGCAATGTTTCAGAGAGCAAGAGGATCTCCTGCAGAGGGCAGTAAGCACCTTGGGGAATGCCCTGGAGGAGGAAGGAGAGGAGGAGGAGGCCCACAACTTCCACACCCAAAGAGCTCCTCTCAACTTCAGCATGGAGGGTGAGGAGAGCAGGACAGAGCCAGGGTCTAGTGACAGGGAGGCAGGGGGAGAGGCAGACAAGACATGGAGCATGCCCAGCAGGTCTCAGGAACCCTCCAGAGACACAAGTCCAGTGGTGGAGGAGGAGATTAAAGTGAAGCTGGAGGATGGGGTAGTGGAGGTTCCTGCCCTGAAGAATGAGGGCACTGCAGCCTTCCTCACCAAGCCACTGATGCCCAAGAGCAGTGAAGACATCAAGCCAGAGCTGGTCAAGTTTTTAGATTACCTGAAGTGGGAAGATGGCGTTGGGAAGCTTCATGGAAGTGAACTCAAGTTCAAGATGAATGAGTTCAATGCATTGGAGATAGTGGAGGACAGAGACTTGGAGGAGCTCAAGATACAGCAGATCAAGAGGGCGGAGGTGTCCACGAGGCACCACGCACGCAAGCCAAACTACCGGGACGTGGTGAAGGACGAGGACATCTTCTCAGACAACTCGCAGGACTCGGAACCCCAGGGGAACAGGGCCTCCAAGGAATCCTACGATATCTGTTGCTGCAAGAACTGTGGCTGTTACGGCCTCAGCTCTGAGTTCTTCAGGGACAGCAGCTTCTGTTCCACTGCCTGTGGGGATGTGAGTATTGCCTTGTATGTGCACTCATGTTTACATTCATTATGTGTGCATGTGTGTGTGTGTGTGATAATAATTAATAATTGGAGGTTTATTGACCAAGAGGCAGAATACACAATACAGTGTTTCTGAAGGTATCTTTAGTTTACATTATTACATATTACCCCTTTGTAAGTATCTCACACACTTTGGCTGCCACAAGGCACTGACAACCTGGAAGACCTGGCCCAGGGTGATCAGGCCACCCTGTGTATTTTTTCAGAAGTTTGTTCCTCCCCATAAGCAGTGGCTCAATAACACCAGATATCTAATCACTGCTAGGTGAACAGGGACTACACAACAAGGGAGTCTGCCTGAAGATCCATAATCTGGCCTGGGAATTGAACCTGGGACTTCCCTGTTGTGAATAGGGTTCAGTAACCACTGCACCACCAGGCCATGGGCGTGTGTGTGTGTGTGTGTGTGTGTGTGTGTGTGTGAGGTTGTGAATGTGTGCTAAGAGATCATATACTATGATCTGTAGGTAAGGTTGAAACCTTTCATACTCGTTGCTTAAGGAGAAGAATAGATGGTACAGTGCCACACTTTCCTTTTCCCACAGGAGCACGATGCCCGAGAGCTTGAGTGGGGCAAGGAGCGCATGCGTCAGGAGAAGGAGCGACAGCGGAGGAAGCGCCTCCGCCAGAGTGAAAAAGCAGAGGAGGATCAGGGTGGGGAGGGGCAAAGTGATGGGGAGGAAGGAGGGGCTGGGGGCAGTGAGGATGACAAAGAGGAGGATGGGGTGGGAAGCAATCGTTTTCAGCACCCCTGGCAGGATGGGAGGAGCAGCTTCTCCTGGGTGAAGTACTTGGAGCACTGTGGGAGGGCCAAGGGGCTGGCCAAGGCTGCCCCCCTCAAGTTGTGGCCGGACCCGTTCCCCTTCGGCCGCAACCTTTTCCGCTCAGGCATGAAGCTGGAGGCCATTGACCCATGCCATCAGTCCCTGTTCTGCGTGATGACTGTGGCGGAGGTCATTGGCCACCGCCTGCGCCTTCACTTTGACGGGTACTCAGAGCAGCACGACTTCTGGGTCAATGCCGACTCTCCCAACATCTTCCCAGCTGGCTGGTGCGAGAAGAACGGCCGCCAGCTGGAGCCACCCTTCGGGGTGATTGGCTTCTCCTGGAAGGCTTACCTGGAACACTGCAAGGCTCAGGCAGCGCCACGTCAGGCCTTTGCAGGCAAGGCAGTGCCCTCAGTGGTCACCCCAAACAACTTTCGTGTTGGCATGAAGCTGGAGGCAGAGGACCGCAAGAACATGTGGGTGTGTGTGGCGACGGTGGCAGATGTGCTGGACAACCGTGTGCTGATCCACTTTGATGGGTGGGAGAAGGCGTACGACGTGTGGAACGAGGTGTCCTCACCGTACATCCACCCAGTGGGCTGGTGTGCAGAGAATGGTGTGGTGCTGCATCCCCCCAACAACTACCCCAACCCAGAGAGCTTCAACTGGCATGAGTACCTGCAGGAGACAAACTCCATGGCAGTGCCGGCCAGGGCCTTCAAGACACGGCCACCCAGGGAGTTTAGGAAGGGCATGAAGGTGGAGGCAGCAGACCGGAGGAACCCAGCGCTGATCCGTGTGGCGACGGTGGTGGAGCTGCAGGACTACCAGGTCAAGATACACTTTGACGGCTGGGGTGACGAGTACGACCTGTGGATGGATGACGATTCCCCTGACTTGCACCCCCCCTCCTGGTGTGCCAAGACCTCCCACCCTCTGCAGCCGCCCCTCACACCGGAGCAGCAGGCAGAGGATGTGGACTCCGGCACGGGCTGCGGCACCCCAGGCTGCAAGGGCGTGGGCCACATCAAGGGTCCCGTCTACACCACGCACCACACTGCCTATGGCTGCCCGTATTCCCTGCAGAACCTCACCAAGGATCCTGAGAGCTTCATTGCCGACCGCCTTCAGCCACCACCGGAGAGGAAGAAGTGCAAGTCGGCCGTCCCCAAGGTGCAGCTGGACCTGCGGCCGGTGGGGGCAGCCCGGGACTCCACCAACGACACAGAGGAGTCTGATGGTCAGAAGAAGCGCATCAGGAAGCGGAGGAAGTTCTTTGATGAGCTGAGTCCTCCGGAGCCCAACAGACCCCAGAAAGTACCCAAGCTGGCCCCTGAGGAGCCCCGCATCATGGGCCCCACAGGCCCCATGCCACCACTAACCTCAGGGCAGCCCCAGGCCAGCATGGCTCCTACTGCCCCATCCCCTTCAACCTCCTCCACACAGCAGTCCTCCATGGGTCCCCTCCCCCAGCCACTCCCACCGCCACCCCAGGCAGACCCTGGCGTGGACATGATGGTGCACCAGTCTGTGTTCAACCCCGGCTACACGCCTCACCCTGTGCCGCCACCTCCCCACTCCTGGGAACGCCACCGCCACCTCACCGCCCCGCTTGGGGATGCGCGGCGCTCCGAGGTGGAGACGTGGAGCCCCGAGCAGGTGGCAGACCTGGTGGGGCGCATCCAGGGATGTGATGCAGTGGCAGCAGTCTTCACGGAGCAGCAGATAGACGGTGAGGCGCTGCTGATGATGACCCAGAATGACCTGGTGAGCCTCCTGAACATCAAGCTGGGCCCGGCTGTCAAGATCATGGCCATCATCATGTACCTCAGGAACTCCCCCTGAGGTGGCAGTGGTGGTGGTGAGGCAACGGGCAGCTACAAGGAGACTTTGCCTGTGATATTTCTGGTGAAGCTCAATTTATATTAGCGTGACAATGCGACTTGGAATTTTTTGTTTAGCAGGTAGTGTGTACAGTTTGCAATACAAGTCCACATTCCAGGGTATAAAGTTGTGGGGAGGGGTGGGCGTCCTCCTCCCCCCCCCGTCCCCACCAGTCTCTGCCCCGGGTATCTTGCTGCTAGTCATGCTCCTACATCATCTGTGGGCACACACTGGAGGGCCCAGCTGTGACTGAGCCCTGTTGGTGGTGGTGGTGGTGGTGGTGGTGGTGAAGGTGTGAGTGGCAGGCTGTCACTGCAGACTTCTGAACATACTGTGACACTTCAACACCAGACAATCAGACAGACTGACCAAGAGGTGACTTTTACTGATTACGATTACTGAAACGGCAGAACGTAACGTGTTCCTGTGATTCTCATTACTTTGGTGTGTACATAGTGGATGTGTTTTGTAGGCTATGGTGTGAGTGTGTGTGTGTGTAGTTGGAGTAGGGGGCTGCCACTCCTCCTCCAGCCTCTCTCTGTACATACATGACATGCCCCAGGCTACAGGGGCTATCTGTGATCTCATAGGACTCACTTTCATAATACTTTTCAGTACTGGTTATACCTTACAGACTATTGCAATGCTCCAGTTGTTCAAAGTCAGCCAAGTTCCCAGCCTTGAGATTACAATGATATTGTATATAAGTATGCATCAGCTCAGCTGGTATATGTACTATATATGTAATAATTATGCATAAATGGCTTGAACTATACAGTGCTCTTTCTTGTTAACATATCCAGCCCAGCCAGTGGTCTGTGTGTGTGTGTGTGTGTGTGTGTGGGCGTGTATGTAGGTGGTGGACAGTGCAAGCCATTGGTATGTCGGGTGTAAAATAATGTTCCATTCAAGACAAACATCAGGGCTTCAAGTCATCAAACCTCCGAAGCTATAGGAAAGAAATCAATGAAGCAGTGCTAGATGATTGCAAGGGAAGGATGCAAGACAGGTGGAAAAAGAGCCAGTGGCACATCAGATGTAAATTAAGATTTCATTCAAGGTAGACATCACAGGTTGAAGTCATCAAGCCTCTGAAGCTGTAGGAAAGAAACCGGAGAAATAAACATGATTGCAAGACGTGCATCATTGTGTGGACGCAAAGGATAAAGAAATAGAGAAAGTCACCTATAGGGAATAATTATTAAGATGATGAGCTTTTGGATACAAAGGTGTATGAGTAAAATCTCTCCATACATGCAGGGAACTGTTCTTTGTGGCGCAGTCAACATAAGGGCCCTTTCACACTGGTGGTTTGGTAACGCGCAATGTCGACTCGCAGGGAAGCGACCTCCCACAGATTTATATTGTTTTTGACAGTGGGTTTCACTCGAACATTTAGTATATAAAACAGCCCCACTGTCAACCGCTCAGGTGTCATGGGATGCATCCATAGTGATCGTCGTCGCTGACAATGACGACAACGTCGAAAGAGTAGAATAGCAACAAGTTCCCCATCAGAATCCATAATGCAACTGAGCCAGGCTGAGTGGGCCTGCCGCAGCACTTTTCAGCAGCGAGCTTTATTATACCAGCGACTCACTGACGCGATGTGGTCGCGCGTTTTGACCGCGTGCATCCGCGTTTTGGTAGCAATGCTTTTGTTTAAGTACTACTTACGATTTTTTATTTTCTTATTGTAATTAAGAGTTGCAGTTTTGGTAATGAAGAAAATGTGTATAAGTTTTTTGTTATTGATTTTCTATATTCAACCGTGAACTAGAATAATAAACAAGTAAGCCTAAATATTGACATCGGGCAGCCACGCAATGACGCAGGCGCAGCCAGGCCAGGCACTTTGAAGACGAGCGTGGCGGGAACTGGTCAGCTTGGGAGTGACTGCAGATATGGGTAAGCAAGTCTTCTGTCCTTCTTACACGCCATCCTTGCTGTATTCTGTGACTCCTGGTGGCTTAGAGGTGTCATTGCAGTGATATTAATCAATCTGGTTTGATGAATTTATGTGAAATGGCTGGAAACAAGGAGGGTTGTTAACTTGTTTGTGTGTCTGTGAGTGTTGCAGTATCAGGGCATTTTCTTGTCATGCTTGTGGCCCTCGTTTCAGTCTTTGCTTCATGTGACGAGGAATGTGAAGCTAGGAATTAATCACGTCAATACTATGTGTCAGTCTTTGCTTCATATGGCAAGGAATGTGAAGCTAGGAATTAAACACGGCAGTACTATGTGTCAGTCTTTGCTTCATATGGCAAGGAATGTGAAGCTAGGAATTAATCACGGCAGTACTATGTGTCAGTCAGTCTTTGCTTCATATGGCAAGGAATGTGAAGCAAGGAATTAATCACGGCAGTACTATCCAAGTGTCATTCTGTCATGCTTGTGGCCCTCGTGTCAGTCTTTGCTTCATGTGACGAGGAATGTGAAGCTAGAAATTGATCACGTCCAAGTGTTGATTTTCATATCAGACCTTTACTCTTTTCCTTCCCATCTATTAGAGTGGCCTTTCACAAGTGCCAGTTGATATTAACCAGTGAGTCATTGGGTCGTTATGTAGTAGCCTGCCTCAGAGTCACTTGGCTGTTACGTGACCATTACTGTTTGTGAGGATTAAGGAAATAATATTAATTTTCAGTTTCAGCCAACCAATGGTTTTCTGATGTGCCATGTTTTTTTTTTTTTTTTTCTGGTGATACATGTGAATGATGAACCTTCTACCTCTCTGTTGCAAGTGTCACAGTCATGGTGTGTCAAGGGCCGTTAGGGTGAGTCAGGATGCGTCAAGGCTGTCTGGGTGTGTCAGGGGCTGTCAGGATGTGTCAGGGACTTACAGGTAGGATAACCTTGGTATGCCTTTTCAAATCATGATCAACAGTGAAGAAATGAAATTAATGAACCAAATTAATATAAACCTAACCTAGCCCTTAGATAAAAACACATTAATATAATTTTAAGTTATTTCAATATTAAAACATTTTTCTCATTGTAATGGATGACACACACACCCTAATACTTACCACACTCCTGCAGAGGTGGATGATGGAGGGCAGGCCACCACAGAGGCAGCCAAGGGGATCAAGGCAATTGACAAGACCACAGTCCATCGCATCTGCTCAGGACAGGTGTGTGGCTTACCCTCATTACCTGCCTTTAACATTGTCATGCAGGAATATTGTACTTTGTTCTGATTCAGTGCCCGTAACACTGTCAAGATTAGTGCATGATTTACCCTCAATTTACTCTCATTACCTACTTGTTTTACTATTATATGCCTGTAAGCATTACCGTTGATCGGCCTGCAGGTGGTGCTGACGCTGGCCATCGGAGTGAAGGAGCTGGTGGAGAACAGTCTGGATGCTGGGGCCACTAGTGTTGAGGTGCGGCTGAAGGACCACGGGGCCACGCTTCTGGAGGTGTCCGACAATGGCAGGGGTGTGGAGGAGCATGACTTCGAGGGCCTCAGTGAGTGGCTGGGAGACTCTGGGTATCCTGTTAGTTATGTATAGGAAGAACTTGTTAAATCTCATGTTTTGACTAAGATTTTATGATTTATCTGATTAATTGGTGGTATTTTTTTTATAGAGGCTTGATTTTTAATGTGTGCTTTGTGTTGTTCATTTCTGTTTTCTTACTCTTTCTCTTCCTCTTCCTCTTTTGCTTGAGCTGAATGAGACACAAAGACAGGATGCCATTATTACATCACTCTTAAGCAAGTCACAGATAAAATACTACTACTACTGCTTCTACTACTACTACTACTACTACTACTACTACTACTACTACTACTAACTACTACTACTACTACTACTACAATCACCACCAACAGCACTGAAGCACCACACCTCCAAGATTCAAGACTTTGGTGATGTGGTGGGTGTGAAGACCTTTGGTTTCCGAGGCGAGGCGCTGAGCTCCTTGTGTGCCCTCAGCGACCTCACCATCACCACACGACACGGCAGCAGTGACGTCGCCACCAAGCTGACCTATGACCACAATGGCAAGCTGATATCCAGAGCTGCGACGTCAAGACAGGTGTGTGTGTTCGTGTTTGTGTGAGGGTCTTGTTATTTATTTGTTTTTTAATTTATTTGATTTATTTTCTCTCTCTCTCTCTCTCTCTCTCTCTCTCTCTCTCTCTCTCTCTCTCTCTCTCTCTCTCTCTCTCTCTCTCTCTCTCTCTCTCTCTCTCTCTCTCTCTCTCTCTCTCTCTCTCTCTCTCTCTCTCTCTCTCTCTCTCTCTCTCTCTCTCTCTCTCTCTCTCTCTCTCTCTCTCTCTCTCTCTCTCTCTCTCTCTCTCTCTCTCTCTCTCTCTCTCTCTCTCTCTCTCTCTCTCTCTCTCTCTCTCTCTCTCTCTCTCTCTCTCTCTCTCTCTCTCTCGTTTAGTTTAGTTGGATGATTCTTGTATTATCTCTATATTTCTACTGCTAATATTTGGGAGGACAGATTTCAGGTATTGTTTAAGTATTGTTTATTTTTCTATTCTTAATGTCCTAATTTTATCCCAAACTGAGGAAATACCAAGGTTATAATTTAGTATGGATGTTTTGTCAGGTGGGCACAACAGTCTCGCTGCAGGGGCTGTTCTCCACACTGCCAGTGAGACACAAGGAATTCCTGCGCAATGTCAAAAAGGAGTTCAACAAGATGGTGCAGGTGCTGTATGGCTACTGCCTCATATCCACTGGCGTCAGGTGAGTCTTATTTAAATTACAAACGAGTTAAGTTCTTAAAACTTCCACTGCCATTTGGCTCACCAGGCACGTCTTTCTTTGATTACCAACCATTCTTGAGGTATTTTTTTGAGTTCCTCCGCCACTTGCAAACATTGTACTAGTCAGAAATTGCAATATCTACTGTTTTAATGCCTTTTCTTATTGTAGATACTTGTAAAGACTCCATGTATTGCTTTTAGTACAGTGAATTGTATATCACAGTGAAAGGGTACAGGAATTGAAAATCTGCAAATGATAGTCAACCACAGATAATCAGTGATGTCTCCTTGATATCTCTTTTGTACTGTGTGGCTTGGCTCTCTAGCTGGCTGTGTTCAGGATTAGTTGATGCTCTTCCAGGATAACATGCACCAACCAAAATGAGAAAGGAAAGAAGACTGTTGTTGTCTCCACCAGTGGCCATCCCACTATTAGAGAAAACCTTTCCTCCATATTTGGGGCTAAGCAGGTAAGGCTGTGTGTGTTTGGGGGAGTGAGTGAGTGACTGTGCTTCTAATAATCCAAAATAGTGAATTCCATCACCATCATCATCATCAGTATACTACCACAATCTGCTTCCTAGGCTGCAAGTCTGCTGGAATTCAAGCAAGAGTCAGCCTCCCAAGATGTGCTGGAAGAGTTTGGCATACCTGAAGTGGCTGCAGCAGGTGAGGAGTGCCATTGATGCTGCCATGGAGAATGTATCATGGTAGTGTGTGTGTGTGTGCACCTGTATAGTATTAACGGTGTCATGAGGAATATAAAGATAATATGTGTGTATTTGATGATAATAATAATAATAATAATAATATGCAGCTCATTACCATACATAAGAAGGGTAAATTTAACACAGTAATGTTAGTTTAGGTGTCTGCTAACTGCTGTGTTTGTGTGTATTTGCATCTGTGTGCAGGGAAATCCAGGTTTGCTCTGGAGGGCTTGGTGTCAACTTGTGCTCACGGTCAGGGCCGCTCCTCCACTGACAGGCAGTACTACTTCATCAACTCTCGGCCGTGTGACCCACCCAAGGTGTGTGTGGCGGGGGCAGGGTGGGTCAGGGTGCTGGTGTATTCAGGTGTGTTAGTACAGCTTTGTGTTGTGTTGTGTTGTGTTGGCTTTCATTGGTCATTGTGTGCTTAGGGAAGAAGTTAGGATAGTTTACATTAATTATATTATATGCATCAATTAATCAGTTGGGATAGTTTATATTTATCATGCATATCAGTCAATCAATCTCCAAACTCATCTTCAAAAGTGCAAAGTCCCGTTTTAGTTGGCAATTGCGAGAGATGACAAACTCAAGGACACCACACTGGACATCTCTAATCACTTCACTTCACTGTGTCATATCCTGTCAGGTGATGAAGCTGGTGAACGAGATCTACCACCAGTACAACCGCCACCAGTTCCCGTGTGTGGTGCTCAACATCCAGCTGCAGGACGACAACGTGGACATCAATGTGACGCCAGACAAACGGCAGATCCTGGTGTGTCATGAGAAACTGCTCTTGGCTACCATCAAGGTACTGCTGGGAGGTGTTGTCTGTGTGGGTTGCTTGTCATTTGTGGTGTTAGGGTTCAGGATATTTACAGGAATTTAATGTGTTGTCTGCTTCCTCTCTGCTTCCTTTGTTTAGCCAAGGATTTCAGTTATGAGTGAAAATTTAATGTCTTGTCTTTCATAATTAATTCAAGCTTGATAAAGTTTGATTTCAAGAAAGAGATAAGAAGGAATTGGCCTTCAAACAGTGGTAGATTAATGGAATGGACTCAGTAATCAGCCATCAGGGAGATTTAAAAGAAGATTAGATATTTATGGATGGGAATGATTGGTGGAAATAGTCATGTTTCATACAGGGGCTGCCATGTGTAGGCCCGATGGTTTCTAGCTTTATTTTCTTGTGTTCTTATATTTTTGGATAAGAATTTTGGGTATCAGTGAAAATTGTAAGATATTGTTAATTTTCTCTACCTCTTTTATTTAAACAAGATTTTACTGATGAAATTTTAAGATATCAGTTTTGTTTATGTAGACAGTCACAGGAGTTGATTTAAAATACTGACAATTTCTTCTCTTAAAACAGGGAATTGTGCCACCAATAGATATTCAAAATTACTTCCTGCATTGATTTATACAGACTGAGTGAGTATTCTTGTCTTCTTCCCTTCCAGACTTCCTTGTTGCAGCTGTATGAACACATTCCCAGCACATACTCCATGCACAACACCTCACTCACCCCAACACACATCACAAGCCCTGCCCAGAGTCCCTCCACCCCCACCACCTCAGCCAGTGCCAAGAAGATCTCAGCCCTAGCTCAGAGGTTCGGCCGCTCCTCCTCTGGGTCCCCTCAACCCACCACTCCTCCGGGTGGCCTATCTGGGCTGAAACGTTCCTTCTCCCTCAGCAGCCCATCCATCCAGAGTCCAGAGAATAAACGTAAGGAGATAAAAGATTCAGAAGATAAATTGTTGGTGTGGTTACCATTGAAGCTGATAAGGAAAGTTGAGTAATAAATAACTGATGGAGGTGCTATTTGGAAAACTCTAACCTGGTATTAGAAAACCATTTTGACAGCATAGAAAAGTGTTAGTTCTCAGGTAAGAAATAACTGACACGCACAAACACACACACAGCTTTATATTTTCACCTTTCAAGCTTACATCCAGTTACAGTTTTCTCAGTAGCACTAGAGAGGCAGGTAATGAGATCAGGTAAAATAGTGGCATTCCTTTTATCCCATCAGAGCCAAAATTGATGAGTTTCCTGAAGAAAACATCGGAGGGAAACACCAGTAACGGGGACACTATACCGGCCCTGGAGTTGTGTGTTGAGGGTGTGTATCCCTTGGCCTCCCCAGCAGCAGGAGGGAGCCCACACAGGGACACAGAAGAAGAGTGTGTACAGGAAGGGGAAAGCTTTGACATGGAGGGTGTGGTGAGCAGTGTGAAGGATGGTGATGCTTTGAGTACTGCCTGTGATGTACAACCCAGTAACAGGAACAGTGACCCTGACCCTGAGTGTGACATGCGTGACATTTCAAACAGTGACCCAAACTCCAGTGATGTGAATACAAGTAAATCTTCTTTGTCCTGTAGAGATGTGCCTGATAAGCCCCTGAGTCATTTAAATAGGAGCCACTCATCACCGTCCCCTGGTGTGGGTGTGAAGAGCAGGTCTGGTGTCAAGGCCAGCCCCCACACACCTGTCCTGCCGGCCTCCTCAAGCTGCAGGAAGATTCACAGTGCAACGAGTGATTTCCTGAATAACCTAATGGCTCGGAAGTCTCTGCTCAGTAACAAGAATGAGGAACAGAAAAACTTAAGTGTTAATGAGAAGGCTTCGTCACAAATGGAATGCAATAAGCTGGAAGTGATATTTGAGGGAGTAACAAATGGGGACCAGAGTGTTGCAAATGGTGAGGGAGGAGTGAGTAATGGTGATGTTCAGGTGCAGGAGAAAGTGGTGGTTTGTGATGACTTGGGCACAGTTGGATCAGTACAAAACAGGAAATGTAAATTGGTTCAGTTTGACATAAAGTCGCTGAGGAGAAAACTGAGAATGTCAAGCAAGAAGGACAAATGTGAAGTTGTGAGGCGATTCAAGGCAAAGATCTCTCCAACGGACAACACAGTGGCAGAAGAGGAGCTCAGGAAAGAAATCTCAAAGGACATGTTTGCTGAGGTGGGTGTGGTGTGGTGGTGGTGGTGTTGGTAGTGGTTGGATAAGTTAATGTTGATTGAATTAAACTACTCAGGTTTTTTAAGGTTAACTAATGTTTTTAAAGGTTAGTAAAGAGGTGCCTGAGTGTGCCTCCATTTTTTCTGTTACATTGTGTTACATTGGTGCTTGGATGGGTAAAGTGTGGCCCAATAAAACTGGGATATCAGTTAAGAATGAGAATGTCTGAGAACATTTATACAAGTGAAATTGAAAGAGCAACATGTAAGAGTGAGTCCTGCAGTGTTGTGTTGGGGTGCATTGTTGTGGTGCCAAGACCAGCCAGCCAGTTAGTATTATCATGTTGACTGTTTCAGATGGAGATCCTGGGGCAGTTCAACCTTGGCTTCATCATCACACGGCTGGGGCAGGACCTCTTCATTGTGGACCAGCACGCCACGGATGAGAAGTACAACTTTGAGACCCTCCAGCAGACCTGTGTCCTGCAGAACCAGCGCCTCATTGCCCCACAGACCCTGGAGCTCACTGCCATCGGGGAGGCCACGCTGCTCGACAACCTGGAGATATTCCGTAAGAACGGCTACGAGTTTCTGGTGCGGGAGGAGCAGCCGGTGGGGCGCCGGGTGAGTCTGGTGACCATGCCAGTGAGCCGCGGGTGGGAGTTTGGCCGGGGCGACGTGGAGGAGTTGATCTTCATGCTCTCTGACGCTCCAGGGACAATGTGCCGGCCGTCACGCGTCAGGGCCATGTTTGCATCCCGGGCCTGCAGGAAGTCTGTTATGATCGGCACGGCTCTCACTCACCGGCAGATGAAGCAGCTGGTGACACACATGGGGGAGATAGAGCAACCCTGGAACTGCCCCCATGGACGCCCCACCATGAGGCACCTGGTGAACCTTGACATGCTGGTGCCCCTGCAGAGCCAAGAGTAACCACCGCCACCTTTCAGAATGAGGCCTTTTTTACTCTTCCACATTCCTGAGACGACGCAGTCTTTATCCTCGTATTAGGTTAGTGTACGATGGGATGTGTGTGATAATTGGAGATGAATCATGACTCTCCTCTTCTCTTTGTTCTCATTTCTCTCATTGGATTAACATTTCAGTTTTGCCACTTTCTTCAGTGTTATACAGTCTTCTCTCTTTTCACTTCTCTCATCTAATTAACACTTTAATTTGCCCCTCTCTTATATGTTATTTAGACTTATTCTATTGCAAGGGGACAGGTGGGTGTTTTGGACAGTGGTCATTTCACAGCTTAAAAGATTTGAGTTTGATTGTGGCCCTCAGGACTTAGTGGGATGGCAGCGTTCTTGCTCAACTTGTCAGCACCATTCTTAAGTGAGTCTCCCGTCACCTATCATGACATTTAATTTTGTGGAAGTGTCACTATTTTCAGCATTGCATTAGTCCACTCTGTGATAGCGTTTCTTTTTGGGCTTCAGTTGGTAGACGACAAAGACAAGAGGCATAAAGTTAAAGACAGCAATGCATATTGAGACTTTAATGTTTAATGAATTTACTACATAAATACAATATGAGTGAAACTAAAGGAATCTGTACACTTTTGCATATTCCTAACTTTTGACTCTATCCTAAATTCAATAAGAAGAGATTTTTATCATTAAAATAAATACAAAAGGTGTCAGTCACAAGTATGAACACAGTTTGCTGATAGAAAGTTAAGAGAGATTTTCATGAACCACAGTCTTTCCTAAATATTTGCAATAATGCCAGACATTTTTGCTATGATGAACTGTGATGCATTGTTCCTACAGCTCAGAGAGGAGTCACAGATAAGTTACAATGGGTAGCACAACAGCCAGCATTTCCTACAGTAAGAATCCAACGTGTGGCTCAAGAGGGTTTTTGTGTAAGTTGATGTGTGTAGTGTTCTTCCAGCCTGAGCTAACCACTAGCTAGTGAAGCAAAGTTATCACAACAGTTCTAATTAATATGTACACCCAAGGCCATCACTCAATATCACCTACACTTGGAAAATAAGTCCTTAAAAAATCACAAAACCATAGTTATTGCAAAAAAAGAGAGCAAGACTCAATCCACTTCTAGCATCTACAGGTTGAGGATTAAGATGCAGATACAAATTTGCTTGGGTTTTAGGAAAGGAGGAGGCTTTTAAAAGGTATACACAATTGATGACTGTATTCCAGAAGCAGGTCAGTTTGGTGTGCTGACCTTGGAAGCACTACTGTGGTGTAACGAGTCATTTCCTCAACATAGCACCATTTGATGAACCAACCCCCTTACTCTACAATGCCTCACGCTTGCCTGTCCCTTAGATTTAGTACTACACATCTAGCTAATTCCCTTGTCTTTCTTTGTTCCTGATCACCTTGATAGTTCTTTTAAACCTTTGCATCAGAGAGAGAGAGAGAGAGAGAGAGAGAGAGAGAGAGAGAGAGAGAGAGAGAGAGAGAGAGAGAATGGGGGGCGGAGCTCTACCTTTACATTGTCACTGGGGATAAAGTGATTTTAGAGCCACTATTGGCATCATGACCCTGGCACAGTGATCTTGCCATCCAAAGACACATGAACAATTGTTACCTGCAAATGGGCCCATGTATTCTCTCTTGTTTCAAAATGTGATTATGTTAAATTGATTTAAAGAATTTTATCTGGATAATCTGGTTTCAAAACAAGATGGGAGTATTATGATCAATAAGCTGTCTGGTGACAATGTCCATGCATCCATTGGAGTTTAAATTACTGTAGCAGAGTGAATGACACTGCATACAGCTTTCAAATCTTTGGGAATCCAGAGTACAGCCACCCAGTGGCTGGCAGGGAGAGGCAGACTGCCTTACTCTGTGCCTCTTATCTGACATGATTCACTTCCTTAGTTACATATAATTCTTGTTAATATTTCACATTTATGATGGTTCAGATCCTTCACCTCTTGTAAGGTTCTTTAATCCATGTCATCAGCTGCTTACCACACTTGCCTACTGAAGGGTGCTAAATGCACAAGTTTCAGTGGACAAAGTTTGTACATGCCTTGCAAGAAATGGATAAAAAAGAACCTTGCAAATAAGAAACCATCTGTCTTGCAATACTTGTGTAATATGATGGAATTGAATAATTTTGGGTTTTAACACAATAAATCTGATTGCTAGAATTAATTTGTGGTCCATGGACATTCAGGTTCCAATTAGAGAATTCCACTGAATATGCACTTTTCCTCTCTTATTAGACTTTCATTTTTCTTCCTTGTTGCTTCATCTGGAATCTGATAATGACACCTTTACAGAACTCTTGAGGTTTTGATCAATGAGGAAGTGAAAGTAGAGGCCATCACAGAAGTTCAGTCTGCCTCACACTGTTGTCCAACAAATAGCTTCACTATCTCTCAATCTCCATGTCTGTACTTGCACTCCATCATTCCAAGTCTGACTATAGAATTTTGTCCCCCTGAGAACACAGATGGTGTCACCATGGCTAAACCAGCTTACTCTGCACAAGAAGCCCTGCTGTGCAGCAAGAAGGCTGCCCCACCCACTTGGTTGAGTTTGACATTTGGGATATATGAATAAGCTATTACTATATGCAATTATGATTACTTAAAAATGCATTTTAAAGTATGACTATAAATGTCAGGTATATAATGAAAGTAACTTGACAGTGCCAGGTCTACCAATTATTCAGATATATAAAGAAATTGTGATATTTGTAAAGCTGTTCCTATGTGAAGACTAATCAAGTAACTTTTTAATCTTAATTATGGTAGATGTAGTACTGTCAATTACATTCATAATAAATGTAAATGCTTGGTTTTTTCAGTAATTCTTTTGCATTAAATAATCATGATCACATATTAAACATTCATTATATTCCTAGTGGTAAAAATTCAGAGTCAAGTGGAAGAAGGCAGAACATCTTCACTGCAGAGGGCAGGACTTATCACAGCAAAACATGCATAAAAATATTCATAATGGCAGTGCTCTCACTGATTGTCTGGCATGTTCTAGTCCACAGGAAATTAACTTTGTTGTCTGTTTACTGCAACTGAGCCAAGCAGGGGATGTGAACTTGGGTGAGATTGAGAGCCAGGCACTGATTGGCTGGTGCCACAGGCTGTCCTAGGAGGAAAGTCACATACAGAAATTAAAGATAAATTTCTTTTAAGTTGTAAATATTCTATGGTCAAATGCTTTTTAATGTGACTCTCTTCACAGAACATCCTGTACATTAACAACTCATTGATTTTGTATTTATTGTTTTACATGTCACAACTTGAGCACTTTATATTTCATAAATACCTAAATGCATTAGTAATCACAAAATTATCCAATCTCTAGAAATAAGAATTGAGAAGGATGCACCACCACCAACATCTCTGCACCTGTGCACAATGGTTATTAACTTTTATTTATAAAATACACTGAAATGCTCTAATTGGGACAAATGTTAAAATAAAAAAAAAAAATCACTAGGTTGTGAATATGTGGCTGCAGCAATCATTGCTCACAACTCACACCAGCTCCTGCAACTTGCTCATTTCTGCTTCCACTGAACAGACCATAAAGATTTGCTTACAAGTATCAGATTATTCTCACACAAATTGTCTCTCACAAGTATGTGATAGTGGTGAAAGTACAAATTAATTTTGAAAAAAGAATGTGAATACTTCAGGCCCTCAGTGGGTGAGAACCAGTGATACATTCCCCATATTTGGGTGTCCTCAGGTGGGGAGATTACAAAGCCAGACTTTGTGTGATGAATTACAGTCAATTGCCACTCATTCCCATCCTATTCTTGCCTCTCTTCCTATTGACATGTTAAAGAGAGCAAAAGCAGCAATTATACAAGATGTTTCAGCTGGGTGACTGCACAGTTTATCCCCAGCCTGTGTGTTGTAGCCAGTCAAGAAAAACCTCCTCACCCCTCTTGATGTGTCTGATTTGTTAGAATTAGATAATGAATTATTGATGTGCAGTGCATAACCTTTCTTGAGGGTGAAGAGCATTTTCAAGGCATGTGTACGTGTGTATAAATGGAATCATAACAAAATTGTTGTTCATGTAACTTGTGTGTTTAGAATTATTTCTGCCAATATCTTCACAAATATTCATCATTGTCTACCATTTTATCATCCCTGCAGTAAAACCAAAATAAATCAGACTGACAAGATTTTGGTTTTCTTTCAAGACAACCTTGAAACCAAAATATATTGCTTAATGAATATTAGACAAAAAACAAATTTATGTTATTGCCAAAAACTTAATCCTTTTATCACTTTGTTGCATTTCTTATAACCTAATGCAGCAGGCCTAAAGTTACATTAATATCCCACCTCAGGCTATTATAAACTATGTAATTTTGAATGAATCCATAGTAATGGCACACACTATCAAGTATTTGGAAAGTAACTTTTCACCAAACTTTGGAGTCAAAACACAGCAACACTATTACACGTGAAACTGTTGCCCACAACCCAGTTGGTGTGATGGTGGCAGCGTCCGGCAGCCAGACGGGCCCAGGCACCACTCACAGCCAACTATGGACTCTGTAACTGACAGACCATTATTCCAATAGATGGAACAGGGAATACTGTTAACATTTAAGATCTTGATGACTTTCTATGCTGGAGGCTTTGGCTTTAGTGGTGTGGATTAACTTGCCAAATTACTGTAGAATTCTTGATATGATGCTTGTACATGAACTATGATGGATATATACCCATGACTTCTCCACAATTACAAGATATTGTGCAAAACATTGGCTTTACAAACACCTTGCAATGTAGTGTTAAGGCAGGAAAGCCCTCCACACTGTGTCAGAAGGAATGATGGCACTCACAAACCTGGCAATGGTTCTGCTTAGCTCAATGGAGGTGGCACTGCTGCCGTCCAACTGGTTTTACTTTCATCTCCAATATTGTTGAATTTTAAGAGCTGGACAAAGTCCTGGTATATACAAAGTTGAGCTAAACAAGATAAATCATGCACAAATTTGTCAGTATGGCCAAAAATGACGTGCCTGGCAAATTATTTTTTTACATTTTATGAGGCCAGTAGCTTTCAAGAGGTAGAGTGTTCTTGTAGGCAACAAGTGCTGCACTGACAGGGATGTGCCTGGCAGGTTTAGAACAGGTGGTGGAAGTCTGTCCTGATGATTTTTAGACTTGGGTAAATATTTCATAAATACTGAACACAGTGCACATCTTCCAGCTCTTCTGGTTTACAACACCATGGGAAAACCCTTGAAGAGAAAAAGCTTCTAATTCAGCAAATGATGATTAGCTTGCTGAATCCTTCCATGCTTAGTAATGTTTTCTACAAATGGATCTTTAGTCTCAGTTTACTTTCTAGCAGCACCAGTTTTAACAATCACAAAGTTTCCATGTGCATTTTTTAAAATGTTGCCAATGAGTTAGCACGTCATTTTTGTAATTTGGGCACTGGCCAGGCCTGCCGAACTATCACAGGTTCAGTGTCACTAAAATAATTATTTATGCAAGCAGTCTTCTGATTGGTTAAGACCAAAGGGCCTGCCTGAGCTTATGATGATGAGCAGCTTGGTGATGATCATGAGGGTGACGGTGCGAAGATTATTGGAACGTGTTCACACAAACTAAAGTGAAGCCGACTACTCGGAAGCAAAACAAACGGTTCATCGAGCAACTTGTGCACGGGAACCTGCAAAATAACAACATAGCAATAAAAGTGATGTAAATGCCTAGTCAAAATGTGCATATTTATGCATAATACAAAGTTGCACTTCATTGGAATAACTGCTGAAGGAAAATATTGTCAAACATATGTTAGAAATGCAATGTATGGCTACACTTTGTTATTTCTAAAATTTCTGAATATTCAAACCACATCTATTTCTGCAAGTGTCAAGCTCATCGCATCCTTTGGCACCGCCTCTGTGCGGCCGTGAGCATCCCTCAGCTAACTAATGTCTCTGTGACGCCTCACTCCCTACACTAACTCCCCCAAGGGATTGGCAACATGAGAGGCCCCTCCAGCCATACAGCTGTGAGTATTGTCAATTTTAAATGCAAGTAACTCCTACATTGGCACAACCCCAAGTTCTGTGTGTGCTGCCAGCTCCTGCTCCTCTCCCCCCGTCCTGTAAGTAACACCAGACTGGAATCCTATTAAACTGAACTTGAGAGAGAAAAGTCAAACAATCACAAGCACAAATGTGGTTTGAATAACTCTGCAGGGAAGGGTAGAAGTACATTTTGATTTTGCATAACATTGCAGAGGAACATTTCTATCCTGAGATGCAATGAAAGAAAAAAATACATGTAACATTCAGCAACTATCCCCATGAAGTACACACACACACGCACATATATGCACACACACACACACACACACACACACACACACACACACACACACACACACACACACACACACACACACACAGACACACACACACACACACACACAGACACACACATAAAACGTTAGGTAATTATGTGGCAAACTGGTGCACCTGATGCAGTTACCAGATAACTGAGATTAATGACTACAGATGCACACTGGGAACAGCAGTGAGTGCCGGGAGACGAGCGGGAGGAAGTGTTAGGAGGATGTGGAGGACGAGGCAATGGGAGAGGATGAAGGGGAGGAGGAGGAGGAGGAGGAGGAGGAGGAGGAAGAGGAGGAAGAGGAGGAGGAGGAGGAAGAGGAAGAGGAGGAGGAAGAGGAGGAGGAAGCAGCAGAAGAGGAGGAGGATGAGGAGGAGGAGGATGGGGCATTCTCCGGCATGTCATCCTTGGTGCGGGACTTGAGGGTCTCCAGGTACTCCTGCTGGCTGGCGGCGAGCACCTGGGCCAGAATGTCCGCCTCGGCACTCGAGTAGTCACTCAGTCCTGTGGGGAGTGGCCATGTCAGAACTCAATTTCACATTGCCAGTGGTTACTTGTGTCAGTATTGTATCATTTCAGTCCTTTGAAGCTAATCTGGCAAACACAGTCACATATATGAAGTGATAATACTACAATCTTAGCTGTACAGATAATATGCCGAGTGATAAAAGTGTAATGTCCTGAGTGACAATCATCCCTTTATGTTCCCAGCCATCCTGCTGTGAGGCAAGGAGCTACTATACACAGGAGGACCTCATCATGGCCACCCTCTTGGGGATACATCATGTCTGGATGCTGGCTAACAAATGGAATGTATGAGCACTGTTGTATCCACTCACCAAATATGTGCGGTGGAAGGTGGTTGAGGAAGGAGGCGCGTTCGTTCACCGTGAAGTCCCCTATGGAGACAGAGTGGCCTGAGGATGAGGGCATGGGGTCCTTGGATGAGCCTGGCACAGCAGGGTAGTGCTCGGGCCCGGAAGTGGCGGTGTCTTTGGAGCTGGAGGAGCCCCGGGGGGAGGTGGGTGTGGCACCGCGGGGAGGTAGTCTGGGCAGCTCTCCAGAACACTGGGAGGAGCGGGGGGAGCTGCGGGAGGTATCAGAGGAGCCCTCAGCAGGGGGTGTCTGGTGAAGGGGGGAGGAGCGGCCGCGGGGACACCGGTCGCTGGCCTCGGTGCTGGAGGTGGAGGAGGGGGACCGCTGTGCAGGGCAGACAGAGGGAAGGTTAACCATTACTCTAGTCAATCTATCAATTAATTTGCATACATACTATTGGGAAAACTCTAACATGGTATAAGGCTGAGTAATAAAAATGCAAAACAATGTGTAATTTTTTTTTTCACCAGAGCATTAACAGTTTCCATCCGTCAAAGTAGTTTACCATTTTTCACTTTTTTTTCCATGAATTTCTGATACCAATTTAGAGTATCCCAATAGTACATGCATATACCAATACTGTCATCTCTGTGGGCTTTGAAAACAGTCGTGGTGAGACAGCAGAGCATTTGAACACAGGCCACAATACAGGTGAGTGCTTTACCTGTCCCTTGGAGCGCTGGTCGTTCTCCCTCAGCCACTGCAGGTAACTCTCGTGGGCCACCTGTTCCTCGATGGCCTCACTGGTGGCCTCATAGTCTGTGGCACGAATCTTGTCCTCCAGCATGGCCTGAGGGGAATGGGGATGTGAAAAACTCTCTACTGACTAGGTATTGTCTGATGCAACGAGAGAGAGAGAGAGAGAGAGAGAGAGAGAGAGAGAGAGAGAGAGAGAGAGAGAGAGAGAGAGAGAGAGAGAGAGAGAGAGAGAGAGAGAGAGAGAGAGAGAGAGAGAGAGAGAGAGAGAGAGAACAGCTACAAAACATGCCTTATCCAACAAAACAATCTCTCTCTCTCACACACACAGACACACACCTGCTCAAGATGCACATTTTCACTCTGCCTGGTCGCTTCCTTCATCAGGTTTTTGTCGGCCAATCCCGGCTGGAAGCCAGGCAGACCCAGACCAACCCCAACAGTGGCCTTGTAGGGGTCCACCAGGCTGTTGTAGTGTGTGCCCATGTGGTAACTGAGGCGGATTGGTTCGTTGTCTGTTTGCAGGCTGCCCTGGAAACTGTTGATTGGCTCTGTGGGGGACAAGGAGGAGTGTTAGAGAATAGTGGAGAGAAATAAGCTAAAATACTGGGGACTACAATTAGAGGCAAGTGTAAAAGAAAGGGGTATTGGCTCTGTGAGGAAGAAGATGAGTGTTAGAGGATAAAGAGGAGGATGAGAAGGTTACAGGATAGAAATAAGTGGAATACAGGAGACAACAAGTAAAAGACAGCAAGAAAGGAGGAGGTATT
This sequence comes from Scylla paramamosain, assembly GCF_035594125.1. NCBI lineage: Eukaryota > Metazoa > Arthropoda > Malacostraca > Decapoda > Portunidae > Scylla > Scylla paramamosain. The sequence goes on from NC_087195.1 coordinate 5,401,838, forward strand.
GGCTCTGCAGGGACAAAGAAGAGGAGTATTAGAGGATAAAGAGGAGGAGGAGGAGAAGATAACAGACCAGACAAGAGTGGAAATACAAGAGACAACAATTAGAAGACAGCAAGAAAGGAGGTACTGGCTCTGCAGGGACGAAGAAGAGGAGTATTAGAGGATAAAGAGGAGGAGGAGGAGGAGAACAAGATAACAGACTAGACATGAGTGGAAATACAAGACACAACAATTAGAAGACAGCAAGAAAGGAGGAGGTACTGGCTCTGCAGGGACGAAGAAGAGGAGTATTAGAGGATAAAGAGAAGGAGGAGGAGGAGAAGATAACAGACTAGAGATGAGTGAAAATACAGGAGACAACATTTAGAACATAGCAAGAAGGTAGGTACTGGTGCAGATGAATAGGTGAAATATTAAGTGGTATTTCAGGGGGGCAATACTGATTAAAGTCAAGGTTAATGTTTAATTACAAGTAAACACACTGTCCCACTCACCCACACTGTAGCAATAGACCTCAATAATGCGGTTATACATTTCCGACATTGCCGCCAGCTCTATGTGGTTGCCAAAGCAGTCATCTCTCCGTTTTCTTTGCACGTACGTCTGGAAATCCTCGGAGACAAACGGGGCGAATGCATCTTCATTACGAGCCTGGAATGGCAAGACGTGGATGTTGTTAGTTTTGTGCTTTGTTGCTTTGTTGCTCTTTATTGTTTTTTTCTTTCTCTGTCTTCTCTTCCCACTTGTTTATTTTTCTGTTCTTTCTGTGCATTTCTCTCTTTTCCTTCCCTTTTTCTTTCCAATAACTATTCTTTTTTGTCACTTTTTTATTATTCTTCCTTTCCCTCTTCCTATTTGCTTATTTCTCTTTCCTTTCTCTGTATTTTTCTCATTTTCTTCCCTTTTTCTTTACAATTACTATTCTTTTTAGACCTTTCTTGTTAGTTTGATTTTTCCATCCTTTCTTTTAAATATTTTCCCCTCCCTCTACTCTTCTCTGCCCATTTATTCATTTATCTGCATTTGTCTCATATCCTTCCCTTTTATCCATCTTTTCTCTCTCCTATAACAATTTCTACTCTTTTTTGTTGCCCTTCACCTGTGCCTCTCTTACATGACGACACTAAATGAAGCACAGAACACACAAAAGCGACTCGGAATCTGTATAATGCAACTCAGCAAACACACAGGACACTCACTATGTAGTCCATGCAGTGCTTGCGGACGCTGCTGTGCATGTCCTGGTCGCCGTACACCTGGTCAGCAATGGCCCGGAACAGACAGGCACCATCCTCTCTCATCTTCTTGATCATCAGCCCTTTCTTCTTCATCTTTTTCTCAAACCTTCGCTCCTTCTGTGGGGGATAAAGATGTTTTCCGTTGTGAGCGTGTTTATGGTTTGTTGTCATCGTTTTATGATGCTGCTATCACACACACACACACACACACAGAAGGATAATACAAGCTTAAGTCAATTCTGTATACAATTAGATAAACACACACACACACACAAACACACAGAAGGATAACACAAACTTGACTTAATCCTATATACAAGATAAATCCACTACACACACACACACACACACACACACATTACTTCTAAAATAAGTTAGCTAAAAGTAGAAATGACAACACATGCTTGACTCAGATCTATATTACAAGCTGACACACACACACACACACACACACACACATATCCACACAGCATTCAAACCAAACAAGAGAAATAGATGTGCAAACAAGACAACACAAATTTAAACTTAACCCAAATCGTGTATGAGAAAAGACAAACACACAGACACACCTCTTCCCACTGTTCTGCTGTCAGGTTCCATCCAAAGGGCTCATACTCGTCCCCACTGTTGTAGCCGCTGTGATCGTTCTCCTCGGGGTCCTGGGAGGGTCCAGCCTGTCACAACGAGAGGGAAGACTTATTAACAAAACACATCGGGTCTTTATTTACGTGGCAAGATCGTTCCTATGCATCCAGAGCCTAAGGCAATATCTGAAGTCTTTATTTACATTTATTTTGTGACCAAGGACAGACTAAGACCAACAGAAACAGCGAGATACGAAAACTTCCACGAAAGCAGTCTGGATAAATGTGTCATGCATCAATTTGGAGCATCATGAGAACAGTGAAAAACTTATCTAACAGCGGAACAAACTGACCACAATATGCTTTTACTGTCAACGGAATCCATGAAAGGAAACCTGAGCCAAACAAAGGAGTTATGATGGGGTTCTCTTCCTACACCACACTGTAAACTGATTTTCAGCTTAGTAAATTAAGCTAGTCAGGAAGATTGGAGTATGGAATTTAACTCCCCCCTATCTCCCTCTCTCTCTCTCTCTCTCTCTCCTCAGCATGACTCACCTGGGGGGAGAGTGCAGGTGGGAGGGCAGGAGGGATGGAGCCGTTGATGTGCGAGTGAGGATGTGGGTGAGTGTGTGTGTGTGAGTGGGAGATGGGGTGGGTGACGGGGGCCACACTCCACCCGCTGCTGGTGCTGGGGTAGGGCGGGGAGGTGCTGCCCCTGTGGTCCCTGTGCTTGGGCCTCACACTCCTGTAAGGGGGGGAGGAAAGAACATCAAGGTTGGCAAACACACACACACACACACACACACACACACACACACACACACACACACACACACACACACACACACACACACACACACACAATCAACCCATGAAAGCTGCCAAATATCTTTTACATCTTAAAAAAAAAAAAAAAAAAAAAGATTGAGGGCCTTGTCATCACCTTTCTGAATCCCTACACACACACACACACACACACACACACACACCTGAGAGGGCTGGCACGGTACCGACGCTTGCTGTGGGAGGGGCCGCTCTCATGGGTGTCCTCAAAGTGGGAGGGGGAGGTGTGTGAGGGCCGCTTCTCCTCCCTGGGCGTGGCGGAGGGCGGTGGGGGTGGCCAGCAGGGCGGAGGGGACTGGGAAGACAGGTAGAGAGTGCCACGGCTGGTGCCTTCCCCTGCCTGGGAGGAAAAGACAACAAAGGAATGAGGAAAGAATAAATGAGTAAAAAGACAAGAAAACAATCTACCATAAATAACGAATATGCAAACACCATAAATAGATCTTGAGATAAAAAGAATAAACTCTACTGGAAATATGGCTACGATCGATCGATCGATCGATCGATCGAGAGAGAGAGAGAGAGAGAAACACACACATCTATAAGAAATGTGAGACCTTGATAACTGTTACAACTCTTTCCAACCAACAAAAAAAAATAAAAATAAATAAATAAAGAAAAGAAAAGAAAAATTTATAGATAAATAAAAATATAAAGGCTATGGTCTCTATCTCAATTCCCAAGATAAAATAAATAAATAAATAAATAAATAAATAAATAAATAAATATTATAAAATAAATAACATATAAATAAATAAAAATGGCATTATCTCTTTATCTAAGTAATTCAAATGAGGCAAAAAAAAAAAGTAAAAATAAACAATATACAGTAAATAAACAAATAAAAATGACATGACCTCTACTTCCACAACTATGAGACAAAATAATAAAAAACAAATCAATCAATAAATATAAATAAATAAACAAATAAATAAATAAAATAAATAAAAGTATCATGGCCCCTTTTATTTCTCTGACACTGGTTCCCTCAAAGTGGTTCCTGTTAGTCCCCACATGACCCAAACACACTCCAGAATTGTCACCACCATCCTGTTGCTCTTTTGTATATTCTTTTCTATTTTTTTTTTCTATTTTATCTATGTCTCTATTTTATCATTTCTCTCTTCAAATTCTCTCTATTTTATCATGTCTCTCTTCAAATTCTCTATCTTTTATACTCTGGTCCTTCCATAATTTTCTCTTTCCAATTTCTTTAACATTGTTTTGAATCTTTACGATCTTCTCATTACTTTTTATGAACTGCTTTCAAAATCTTTTCAATTTGTAGTCTCTGTTACCTTCTATTCATTCCTTGTAAATAATCTATAAGTTTCTACATTTTACTTACTCTTTCCTCCACATTCCTCCAAAACATTATCTTTCAGTATGTGCATTCCTTTCATTAATCTATTTGCCCTTTCTTCATTATCAGCTATATCAATGAGTAAAGCTGTGTGTTGCTTTTAAGATCTTTTCAATTACTAGTCTTTCCATATAATCTAAGTTTCTACATTCTACTTACTCTTTCTTCCACGTTATCTCTCAATCTGTGCATTCCTTTCATTAATCTATTTGCCCTTTCTTCATTAACAACTATATCAATGAGTTAAGCTGTGTGTTGTGCAAATGATACAAGGTTTTGGTGTGTGGCGGGTTGCTTACTTAACTATAACGATAACACAAACTAGCTGAGTGTTGTGCACTGAAGGGAAGGGAAGGGAGTGTGGCAGGTTGCTTTACTATAATCTTTAACAGTAATGCAAGCAAATTGTGTCTTGTGCAATGGAGACAAATCAATATTTAGAAGCCGTGTGGCATGTTATTTAGCTATTAACTTCATCATAATACAATCTAACTGTGTGTTGTGCAAAGGATATAAAATTCAGAAGCAAGTATAGCAGGTTAACTTAACTACATCCCCTCACAAGCCACTACTAATTTTATGAGCAGAAGTGTGTTATTTTTAGCTATCTTCTGCCTTTCTTTTTTCTCTTTTTTTATTATTGTCTCTATTATCTCTAGACAAGATGGTGATAAGACTGAACTTGAAAGCTTAACAAACTCTCACGTTACCCTCAGTGGCTGGGGACATCACACGGCACACTGGCACCCAAGAATTGCTGATGTTCTGAGATGTGGTTCTCCTAGTTTTCCTTATGTCCTCATGTTTGGTTTGAGTTCAGCTCTCACCCTTCTACAAGATGTTATTGTTTCTATTTAAGCTGGACAAAAATGAGATTGTGACTTCTTTGTATTGTGTTTTTGTCAATTTACTACTACTACTACTACTACTACTACTACTACTACTACTATTACTTCTCCTCCTGCTATTCTTTCATTCCCTTTCTCTTCTATGTTCAGTCTCCCTTTCTTTAGTGTATATAAAGATGTGCAAGAAATAAAGGAGGAGGAGGAGGAGGAGGAGGAGGAGGAGGAGGAGGAGGAGGCACTCTCTATAAACAAGAGATATTCATTACTACCCAAGCAAAAAAAAACATGAATAATAATAATACAAATAGAACTTAAAACTTTCTATACTCTCATAAAACGACAGTGAATTAACTTATCTGAATTACTAACGTCCATTAAGATCTAGCAGGCAATAACAGTAAAGCAGAAACAGGAAGAAATTAACTCAAAACTAAATACAATGAGGTAAAAAAATAAATAAATAAAATAAATGAACAGAAAAAAAAAAGTAATCAAATAAATAAATAGAGAAAAATTCACTATAACTTCACCTTTACTAATTACTGCCTTCTGAACTACAAAAGCAAGATAAGGAACTGTTACACAACAAAATAAAGAAAGAGTTACCACCCAGTGCTAAATGTCAGAGGAATATTACTTAAAAGCCAGTTATTATATTCAAAGCTTCACTCATGGGTGTGTTTGTATTCTGAGTTGTGTTCTCTCTCTCTCTCTCTCTCTCTCTCTCTCTCTCTCTCTCTCTCTCTCTGTCTCTCTCCCCTCCCAAACATGTGACATCCTGCAAGCCATCAACACACTGGGAAAATAATGAAAGTGGGAAAGTTAGTGTTTTTTTTTTTTTAAGTCAATACTAGGAAGATAATGGAAAAAATAATAATGGTTTCTTTTTAACCTTACACTGGAAAATGATAAATAAATAAATAAGTGAGTAAAAATATTTCAAATCATACTGGGAAGATGATGAAAATATGATTTCTATTAAATTTACAATGGAAAATAATGAATACATAAATGAGTAACACATTTCATGCACTGGGAAAATGATAAAAACAACAATAATGATTTTTTTTAAATCACAAATAAATCACAAATAAACAAATAAATAAAATAACAATAACAGCAATAACAACCCTTCTTTAAATTCAACCCCATCCAGTTTAAACCAGTTATTCAACATCCCCTCCAACACAAACACTTCATTAAGTCTGACAAGAATATAATGTGCAGGCACCAAGATCCCAAAATGACCTTGTGACCTGATGACCATTGTAGTGCTGTCCCTCTTCTGGTCACACCCCATGATGCTAAGTTTCTCTCCTTCAGACCAATTAGGTTAAGTTAGGTTAAATGAAGATAGGTTAAGTTAGGTTAGGTTAAATTAGGTTAGGTTAGGTTAGATTAGATGCCAAATGTTTATCTCACCAATTTCTTATAAAGTTACCAATTACTTATGACTAAACATTCCTTTCTCCTATACATCAATTTATCAAGCTAGAGAAAGGGAGAGGGAGAGAGAGAGAGAGAGAGAGAGAGAGAGAGAGAGAGAGAGAGAGAGATATGAACCTCCAATCTCTTGCCTAAATAATTGACCTTCAGACCTCGCCTTATGCTCGAGAAAGCACGGTAAATCCACACAAACACGTCTACCACAACAGTAAAAACACACGGTACACAAGCAGATAATTATGGTGCAGTGTTCCTAGCAGGCGATAAGGGGCAAGTAAGGTACACCTAGGGTAAAAATAAGCATGGTACTGATGAATAGGCTTGAAGAAGGTACTATTGGGAGTTACCTGCAGGTGGGTAGGCCTAGGGAAGGTAGGACAGGTGGGTAGGCCTAGGGAAGGTAGGACAGGTGGATAGGCCTAGACAGTACTGGTGGGCATAGGGAAATTACAAGTGTGTGTTACCTGCAGGAGGAGAGGTCTAGGGAAGGTAGTGGTGATGGGTAAGCCTAGGCAGGGTGCAATGGGGGTTACCTGCAGGTGGGTAGGCATAGGCAGGGCGCCCATTGTCATCTGGTGCTGGTGGTTGCTGGGGGTATTTGACTCCCCAGCCTCGCCCTCCGCGACCCCTGAGGCCTGCTGGGGCTTCTTCTTGGGCAGGATGGTCATTGTGGTGGTTTAGGGTTGACCTGCACTCCCCGGGCACTCCAGGCGCGGTTAAATTCAACCTTTTCACTCCACCTTCCCCCAGAAAATGGCGAAAGTCCGAGAGTATAGACGAAGGAACCTTGTTTTCCGCCTTGAGGGATCGAAGCCTCCTTGGCACTCCCCAGGGCCTCAACACCCCACCTGGTAAATTTTGACGCTTTAACTATTTATTGAGAAAAAGTAAATTAATAATAATACAGGAAAAACAGGGTGGGGATGGGTAAAAAAGCAAGGATATAACAGGAGAATACTAGGATCCCAGAGTTTTTAGAAAGGATTGAGTAGTATAGGAGAAAAAAATAATAGACGAAGTGAACATCCCCTGGTTTGTTGTGGTGAGTCACGTGACCACACAGCTGATGGCACCCCCTCCCTGTCCCTCTCCCCTCCCTCTCTTCCCTGTTCACGGTCCCATCCTCCCCCGGGGCCTCTAATTGTCCAGTGCCACCCAACTAGTTAGCCCTCGCCACCCACACCTGGGCACCCCGGCGCTAATGAGGCTCGCCAAGTGGACGCTCTGAGTTATTGAGTCACCTGCAGGTGTTGCTTCTGGCAGGATTTAGGGTCCATGCTTTCTTTAAGAGTTTTTTTTTTTTTTTTATCAATTTATTTGTTTATTATTTCTGGTTCCACTCAGTTGATACATGGCACTCTACACAACTTGCATCAAATAATGTTTGAAAAGCTCATGTCACGCCCTCAGCTCCCCTAAGGGTATCTGCGGACGTCGATTGAGGTGTGGGCATAACAAACCGTGGGATCATTGATATCTACCGACACCACAGACGCACACACTAATACTAATATTAACACTAACAAATTATGACAAGGTTTCATTCACTACCCCAGAGACATGAACTTTGCTGAGGGGTCGCGAGTGCTGTTTGTTGGGGAGGGGGACTTCTCCTTTGTCGCGTCACTCTCCCAGCAGGGCCTGTGTGCCGGGATACACCTCACGGCCACTTCACTTCAGGAGCAGCAGAGTGAGAGGGCAAGAAGCAACGTGGAAGTGTTGGTTGAGCGAGGTGTGTTGAGTGAGGTGTTGCCTTACTTGTGGGACGTGAGGAGTTTGACAATCATTATATATTTTCTAAGCTGGTGGAGGAATTGAATGGACTTAGTAAGATTGTTAGTGCTGGGTCATTAGGGAGCTTGTAAAGATTAGACAGGTTTATGGATGGGAATGATAGGTGGAAATAGGTAGGTGTGTTTTATACAGGGACTGCCATGTGTAGCCCTGATGGCTTCTTGCAGCTTCCTTATTTTCTTATGTTCTTCCTGTTTTAGTCATGTTTATTTATTTCAGTCTTGCTTACAAATGGTTTGATTCTTGTACTTTTAATGTGAATGTATTGGTATATCGGTAAGGTTCTTTAATTCTGTTTCACGATGACTCTATAAATACATAAGTCATTTAGTTCTTGAGCTATTACAAATGTGGTTCATAATTTTAATATTTACTATTTTATTCCTTGCATGTTTCAAGACACTTATCCTTCAGTTCTGGATGACCTTGTTTTGACCTTTACTTTGTGACTGGCGACATAATGGCCCTTTTTTTTTTCTTTTACAGTACTTCCACCTTACTTGTAGCTCCTGTAGTACTGCAGAATCCTGGCTTTATAATTCAATTCCACCTGTCTGTTTCCAGGTGTTAAGGTTGTATTAGGAGTGGATGCCACCCGCCTGCACCTCCACCCTGTCATTCGGCACCTCCGCTTCACCCACATTGTGTTTAATTTTCCACACGTTGGCGGAAAGATGAGGATCGACTTAAACAGGAAACTTCTTCGTGAATTCTTTCAAAGTGCAGTGGAGGTGCTGGAGTGTGGAGGGCATGTGGTGGTGACACTATGTGGAGGTCAGGCCGGTGTGCCCCCTGACCCAGTGGTGCGCCGCTGGGATGACTCGTGGAAGGTGGTGCTCATGGCCTCCTACGCTGACCTGGTTTTGAGATCCATACAAAAGTTTAGTCCAGACAGCTTCCCCGGATACACAGCAACAGGATACAGGTCCTTGGAAAAAACCTTCTGCCAGGATGGAGCTTTGATGTTCATGTTTCAAGTCTGTGAACTGTCACCTGAGCCACTTGATGCAGAGGCCACAGAAAGCGTGTTACTCTGTGATGGCTGCAGCATCAAACTCCCTGCCTTTCTCCACTCACAGCTTCAGATGGACATAATGTCTGATAAGTCCTCATTTGCTGGATATTTGTACAGCTGGGTGGTGGGGCTACTCAGTGCCAATCTCACAGTTTACTGCCAAGAGACACTGGTGTTTAGGAAAGAGACACAGTGCATGAGTCTTGGGAAGTGTGAGACTGTTAGTATATGTAAAGATCAGAGAGAATGCACCATATTTTGTCACCCGTCATACAGAATCAATGAGGAAAGTTTACAGCTGGAGCCTCTTGTAATCCTGTTTTATTCAGGAGACACAGAAATGCTGGAAAGTGTCTTGTCCCAGAGTGTAACCCTTAATGTCAGAAATGTCAGCCATTCATTCACTCCAGTTGCTAGACAGCTTGCCGTAAGGGACTTTACAGACCAGATGTGCTTCAGTGATGACCAAAGCTGTGCAGGAAGTGTTGTGTGTTGTGTGGTGAGTGTAGCAGCCCTGGCCAGGCACTGTGGTGTGGAGGAGGATGAGGTGTGGGCATTGGGACAGTCTGTCAGCCTTTGTGGTGATGTCCTCACATTCACCCAGTGGAGCCTTTGCCCAGTGGAGTACATTTATGACCTCAGCTTTTGGGATTCCATAGCATCAGGTGGTGAAAACAATGCACTGGTCTCTGGTACTCTTAACATGACAATTGATACGATAATCACCAACATGGGGAGAGGAACAGTTAAGAGTTACCGGCTGCTGAGTTCATACAGCCACCCAGTGCTGGGGCGCAGGAGTCACACATATCGCATTGAGTACAGGAGCTGGCATGGGGCGCTGTCTGACCAGGGTGCAAAACAGGTACACTCTCAGATTGGACAGCAGCTTGAAAAGTGTCTTGGGGTGGAGGTGAGGTAGTGTGTATGACTGGGGATGACCCACACACCTATCCTGTGATCAAGACAGCAGTTACCTGACTTAATATAAATACAAAATAATACACCATTTTGTAATGAGTCTTGTATAAAAGCATGACATTAAATAATTCACACCAGACATCTTGTTGTTTCAGACGTCCTGTATAGCAAGTAAGCATGTCTGTGGTGGCACCCAGCCTTCCCTTGTGCTGTGGGAGGCTCACCAGGGCTGTGTGGAGAGGCCAAGTGTCTGTCTTCCGTCACTGTTCCCGGGAGACCAACACAGCACAGGGCAACATCTCCCCTAAGGACATCCTGAGACCATACAAGGCCACAGGGAGCACCAGTGGTCTGTCAAGGGAGGAGTGGCTGGACAAGAGTAAAGAGTTCCTGAAGGGACTGAGGGAGTGTCCACTGAGTGAACTGCCTGATAAATATATTGCCCTGCGGAGGAGCAAGAGCAGGGCACACGCTCCGAAGGTGAGGGCTGAGGGAAGCAGTAAGGGTGTTCAGTGGAGTTATTATAAAGTTTCTCAGTGTTGAATGATTATACTTTGATTGTCTGAGTTATTTACTTATTTATTTGGTTACTTGTTTTCCAATTACATGATAAGGCAGTTCTCAAAGCAAATAGAAGTAACCAATTCAAGGATATCAAAAAATAGAACGTTCAAATAGAAAAGGGACAGAAGAAACCCAAAAAAAGACAAAATGAATACTGACACACAGAGATAATTTATACTAAGAACAAAACATCTAGTCAGTGGATGAATGTGATTTTTTAATACCTTCTATTCTTTGGAATTTGTTGATGGGACAGGAATATTAATGCTGTGAGAAGCAAACCAGCCAATAAATAAGAACAAAACTCTGGTTAATAATCCCATAATACATTATGCACTCAGGAATTAGTTGATGGGACAGGAATATTAATACTGTGAGAATCAATAACAACAAAACTCCACTCACTAATGCAAAATCAGATATGAAAACCAAGTAAAAAAAAAATAAATAATGAATATGAAGAATGACAACACAAGACTAACACTTTAATGAATGTGTTCCAGTCCACTCACTTCCTAGACTACCAGAGGGTGAGAGTGGTGGGCGGCGACGGTGGTGATGGCTGCATCTCCTTCCTTAGCACATTTGGGAAGGAGTTTGCAGGACCGGATGGAGCAGATGGCGGGAATGGAGGGCATGTGGTGTTCAAGGTGAGTAAAGCTTAGTGTTTGATCACTAATATAGGGAATCCTTGGTATGTGAGTCTTAATTTTGCACTTCTTATCATTTATATTCCACTTTGCTGATTTTTTTTTGTTACTGTTTTATTTCATTATTATTATTTACTGTGTGTCCTCCATGTGTTATTTTACAGATACAGTAGTTATATTATATCCCAGATTATATCTTTACATAATCTGGGGCACTGGTCCTTGACCAGTGCCCTTCTTATATAAAAAGTCCTTATTTGTATCAGTTTTATGACCAATTCAGTCTTAGCTATGTACATTTCTTGGCATTTTTAAACATCTTTAAACATCTTTCATCTATAGCATTATTATTCATAAATTTTTGACCACTGCTTTGACCCTTTTATGGGACTGGCATTTCAGTGGGCATTTTTTTTATTAGATTTTTGTTGCCCTTGGCCAGTGTCCTTCCTACATAAAAAAAAAAAAAAATGAGTGAGTGATATACTGCAGATGTTTACTTAGGCTGGCTCTGACCAGTTGATGACATGGGATAGGAACAAAACTCCATTGTAACTTGAGGACCCCTTGTGTGAGGCAACAGAGAGCAAGACCATCACTGTAGCTTCTCCCGCAGGCTGTGATGGGGCTGAGGGACTTGGGCCACATCAGTTCCTACATCCAGGGGGACAAAGGAGAAGGTGGAGGCAACAGGGACTGTCATGGGGCCAATGCTAAAGACTTGGTGATTCAAGTGTGTGTCTCTCATTGCAGTACATTAAATATGAGTCTTGTTTGTTGTTGTTTCCATATCTATTTCATTCACTTTTTCAGTTTAGATTCCCTGCTTGTTTTTGTATTTCCTCCTTCCTGTGACTTCAACTCTTTCATGAGGGAGGTTTCAAGACACTTATCCTCCAGTTTTGGCTGATACTTTTGACCTTTCTTTTGGAACTAGCATCTCAGTGAGACCCCCCCCTTTTTTTTTTTTTTTTTGCCTTTAGTTGTCCTTGACCAGTGCCCTTCTTATATAAAAAGTCCTTATTTGTATCAGTTTTATGACCAATTCAGTCTTAGCTATGTACGTTTCTTGGCATTTTTAAACATATTTCAATCTATTCTCACTGTGTTCTGTGGTGCAGGTTCCATTGGGCACAGTGTTCAAGCTGGAGGGGAGGGTAGTGGCAAACTTGGAGGAGGAAGGTGCCATGTTTGTAGCGGCCCGAGGTGGTGCTGGTGGGAAGGGCAATGTTTTCTTCACTACTCCTGTGTAAGTGACTCAGATTAACAGAATACACAGGTTCCTCTTGACACAACTTCATGTCTGGTTCACCGGATATGTAGGTAGATGGCTCCTCTTCTTCCCTCTTTTAATGTGGATATTTTAGGTTTTTGTATTGATTCATCTCCAGCTCCTATACCTTGTTGTTTTTTTGCATATATATAATTTGTAATCTTCTAATCCATCTTCCCAGTGCATATAATATTGATCTGCCTATAATTCCCATTCTTTTCCTCCATGTAGATTTAAGTTGTTAGAGATTACTTACACTTGAATAAGTCAGAGATCTCAGTGCTTGGCAGACAGCACGCTGAACAGCCATTAGGAACAGAGACACAGGTGACCCATCAGACCAGAATGACCGGCACACAGTAACACATGTACCGCTCATGCTGCAGAGACCAAGCGCCACGTGTTGCTGAATTTGGTGGGAAAGGCGAGAGTTTTTGCTATGAAGTGGAGCTGAGGACAATGGCAGACGTTGGACTGGTGAGTGAGTGGGGCAGTGTGTGGTGAGTGGGTCAGTGTGTAGTGAGAGTTGGGCAGTGTGTGGTGAGTGGGGCAGTGTGTGGTCAATGGGGCAGTGTGTGGTGAGTGGGTCAGTGTGTGGTGAGTGGGGCAGTGTGTGGTGAGTGGGTCAGTGTGTAGTAAGAGTGGGGCAGTGTGTGGTGAGTGGGGCAGTGTGTGGTGAGTGGGGCAGTGTGTGGTGAGTGGGGCAGTGTGTGGTGAGAATGGGGCAGTGTGTAGTGTGTGAGAGGGTTAATGTGTCACTACCACTCTAATGTAGCCTCACACAACACAATGTTATGTTTCGTGTGAACCTACAGTGTTGGTATACAAAGTACGAAAGGAATGGACTCAGTAATCAGGTTGTTAATGCTGAGTCATTAGGAAGCTTTAAAATATTACACAAATTTATGGATGATGATGATATAAGAATGTAAGAAAATAAGGGTTGGTACAAGAAGCCATCAGGCCTACACATGGCAGTCCCTGTATAAAACACACCTATGTATTTCCCTACCCATTCATAAATTTGTCTATTAAAGCTGCTTAATGACTCAGCACTAACAACCTAATTACTGAGTCCATTCTGTGCCTCCCAGATTGGCTTTCCTAATGCCGGCAAGTCCACTCTCCTACGAGCCATCTCCCGTGCCCGGCCCAAGGTAGCCTCCTATCCCTTCACCACACTCAACCCCCACGTGGGCATGATACACTATGCTGACCACCACCAGATGGCAGGTAAGCTGACTGAGGGCTTGTGCTGTTTTCTCAAGTGTTGTTGTCACTATGCATTTAGGATTAAGAGGTGTGGACAGCTTTGAAATATCTAGTAGTTGCTTATGTACTCGTATAGAGAAAATCTTGTCTTTCTCTTTTTTTAATATAGTTTCCTCCAGTTTTCTTTGGTTTATTAATTTTAACACCTGGCTCTCTCTTCAATCCTCACTATTATTATTCTTTCAATAACCTGCCACTTATTTTTCTAACTCACTGCCTTTCACTCCTGCTCAAGACTTTAGCAAAATCCACACTACAATACACAAATGACTGACCTATGTCCTATTTCCAACAAAATCCACACTACAATACACAAATGACTGACCTATGTCCTATTTCCAACTGAAGTGAATGATTTTAATTTACAGAAAAATGACCCTCTAATCCCCACCACTTAAGCTGCTTTGATTTGCTCACAACAAAACAATCCTCTCATATCCACCACTTCATACAGTTGCAGACATCCCCGGCCTGATAGAGGGGGCCCACTGCAACCATGGCCTGGGGTTTACCTTCCTGAGACACATAGAGAGGTGCAACTGTCTCCTTTATGTGATTGACACCTCCCAGCCCAGGCCTTGGGAGCAGCTGGAGGTCCTCATGTGAGTCAGACTTAGTTGTTTGTCACGTGTAAGAGTTTCTACATCTCCCACGTTATGGTTTGTGATTGGGTGCGTTAGAATATTGTCAGTTCAGCAAGATGGTTCATTGTGGTCTCTTTTGGTATAAAACCCAGCTTTTTTATGTAAGAGGGGCACTGGCCAAGGGCAACACAAGGAGCCAAAAAAGAAAAGGATCATTCAAAATTAAAGGATAAGTGTCTTGAAACCTCCTCTTGGTTGTAACCGTTGCTTTGTAATGGAGGTATAACATTGTATAAGTGGGATAGGAGGGCTATTTATGTGCACCATTGCAGCACAAGAAAAAAAACTAACTCCAGAGCCAAAGAGTTGCCTCGTGTTCCTTTCCTTCCACTGCAGCTGTTGGTTCCTTCACAGTTGTATGTCTAGGTGATGTGAGCTTTGGGTTATTCTGTTGTCTTTTCCCTCACAGGTATGAGCTGGAGCAATACCAGGAAGGACTGTCACTGCGGCCCCATGCTGTGGTGGCCAATAAGATGGACCTTCCTGATGCACAGGTATGTATGGAGAGAGAGAGAGAGAGAGAGAGAGAGAGAGAGAGAGAGAGAGAGAGAGAGAGAGAGAGAGAGAGAGAGAGAGAGAGAGAGAGAGAGAGAGAGAGAGAGAGAAACATTTGAATATTTATTAATAATAAGTAACAGTTACAGTTGGGAGGTATATACATATATACATAGTGAGGATTAATGTTAGCCTTTTTAAAGCAGAGGTTTTCAGGCAAAATGTTGAGTAATAATGGTTAAGTAATGTGGCAGATGGCAACAAGGATATAACTTGTTGTACAGTTCATTTCCAACATTAAATACTATGATTTATGAAGGTATTTGCAATAAATGCTTACAAAACAAATATAATAGATAAATATTCATTTATAATAGATACAGATATAATAAATAATAATGATAATAGATAATACAGATAATATAATAAATAGTAATAATAAATAATACATAATATGATAAATAAAATATAGGAATGATAAATATTCTAGAATATGTATAGAAGATACAATAACAGTAGCATACTGATGATTTCAATATAAAGTAGTGTACTAGATATGATAACAAGAGTCTGGATGCACTGTTGCTTTAGAATGAGGTAATAATTTAAATTAGTAGGTAGCTAAGATCTGATTTTTATATTTTCTTTTAAATGTGGTGATAGAGGGTGCATCCTGAATTTGGAGAGGTACAGAGTTCTATACACGAGGCCCTAGATAAGAAACTGAGTGCTTAAATTTTTTAAGTCGATGAGGGGGAATGCTGAGGTTATCACGGTTGTGGGTGTTATGGTCATGAGATGGAAGGAGGTTCTGTATTTTATTCTTATTTGAATACATGCAAGTAGCAATAGCAGATTTAGTAATGTCATCTAGTTTTATTATTTTTGTTTCTTTAAAGAGAGGATTTGTACATTCTAAGAAATTACTATTTGTTATTATTCTTACTATTTTCTTGAGTTGTAATTTAAGAGGAATTAAATAAGTTGGATAAGTTGTGCACCATATTGGATTGCAATAAGTTAATAGTGGATATACGTGGGCATAATAAATGGTCCTAAGTACTTCTTGTGGCATGTATTCTTTTGCTTGATGAAGTAGAGCGACATGTCTTGATATTTTTAAAAGTGAGGTTATTTATGTGATGCCTAAAAGTTAATGAATCATCATAAGTAACACCAAGAAATTTTATTTTATCAGTTCTTAAAATTAAAATTTTTTTTTGTCATTTATACATAATTGAGGAAGATTTAAAGTTTGTTTTACTGTAAATAGCATGAAGTAAATTTTTGTTGTATTGATAGAGAGTTTGTTGCTTAGGCACCATACATAAAGCTTTTTTAGTTTATCATTAGCATTATGTATAAGTTGATCTGGGTTTGGGCCTGACAAGTACATTGTCATGTCATCTGCAAATAATATTGTTCTAGATTCAGAAAAATATTTGAAATGTCATTAATGTATATTAGAAACAATAAGGGACCCAAGACACTACCTTGCAGAACACCAAGTGTGGCTGTTGCTGTGGAAGATTTTTCATTATTAAAAATAACATTGTTTTCTGTTTGCTAAGTAATCTTTGAGCCATAAAAGAATTTGTCCACAAGAGAGAGAGAGAGAGAGAGAGAGAGAGAGAGAGAGAGAGAGAGAGAGAGAGAGAGAGAGAGAGAGAGAGAGAGAGAGAGAGAGAGAGAGACACCCATTCTAGTGTTCTTATACAAATAATTTTTCCTCTTGCCAAATCCTGCCAATCATTACCACCAGTTTCACCTTAACAGTCACAGCTACATCATTTTTTCATCACAGGAGAATCTGGAGAAGGTGAGAACCCACATAGACCTTCCACTGGTGCCGGTCAGTGCCAAGATGGGGGAGCAGCTTGTGCCGCTGATGGCCCTCCTCAGATTCCTGGTGGACCACAGTGTTACCAACCACACTGGGGTCAGCCAGACCCCTCTGCCGACCTGAGTGGTTCACCTGGAGAGTTGGGTGGCTGTGGCTTGATATAACAGTTTCACACCACAAAGACTTAGGTTTGACAGGTTGGTTGTGTGAGGTGTTGGTTCTTGAGAGTGAATACAAGTGAATCACAATTTACAGTTAAGTTTCATTTCCCAAAAAAAGACATTAATGATTTCAAGATTATAGTAGCAAACCTAAAGTAACAACTGGAGACAGCAATTACTTACCAGCCATTACAATACACCATGTGCTTGTATGAGTGAATGGTTGGTGGCCGGCCACCATCAGTGAACACAAAACACAGATCAGAAACAAATGTACAGTTTTTATAAATGTTCATGTAACAATAGTGTACATCAACATATGGTTGTTTTATTTCCAAACTGCATTCCCTTTGTGTGTGAGATGAGCACACACTGAACAAGACCCCATCAGTACACAGGTGAGGTGGTGCAAGGCTGTGTGCCACTGAGGAGTGTTACTTCCTCAGTTGCCTCATGGCAATGCACAAGATGCAGGTCTCCCACCATTCCCTCACTCATGACACTGCCACACATCAGGAAGTGATGGTCTTGCCCTGCTTTTCTCTTCCTTGTATCTCTGCATCTCAGTATTTCACCAAGAGAGTATTAAGTCACTTCAATATTCAAACTTTGACTCTTATTACATTTTTATTTTTCCTATTATAATTACTTGAGCAGCAGCAACACAGTGCAGGCCCTGGCTTGCTGTCACTTATCAATAAATAAAGCAAGTGTCAGGTGCATTCACTGCCATGCAGCTCATGACAAAAACAAAATAAACAGCATAATAAAACATCATTAAAAGAGTGCTGTATAGTTTGCTCTATAAAACACATACAAGAAGAAAACAAAACAATAAACTCACTGTAAAACAGATCAACAAAGTATTATCTAAAAATATAATACATACATAGATGTATACATTCAGTCACTGCCTCAAAATATCTACCAGTATATCTGATAAATAAATACATTAAATATCTTAAGCTGCCTCTCTCTCACTATATATATATGTATCTTGGGCTGAGACCCCCCCAACAGGAGGCAGCCAAGACAAGCTGTCATGTCTCGTTGTGGAAGTAAAAACAGAGGAAGGAATCCACAGTTCCCTCCCTCAATCTCTGCCTGCTGCTGCTGCTTGTCATGCAGGCAATACAATGACATATTTCTTCCACAATGACTACAGAGAGTGCAACTATGGCCCCTACCACACAAATACATGCACATACAAACAAACAAAACAATAACCGACTGCACCTAAGCTTCCACAGAAGCACTTCACGCCTCAGCTGTAAGAATGTAGTGCCTAGTGCAGGAAACGTCCAGTCATTTCAGTAATGCCCGGTAAGAAAGACCAAAGGTAACAATTCTGAGGTAGAGTCTCTCTCCTCATTTCCCTCAGCCTAGGCCAAGAGAAAGCAATATAAGGTATACATATGTGAGCAAACACATTCTTTGTGACTCCTGGATTTTGGATCAGTTGAAGGAGTCAAGGTAAACTTTGGTTGCATCTAATGCCATAACCTTAAAGTGGGCATACATCACAGTCTTCCAGCAGCCAGTCAGCCTTGGGCCACACACTGGGCTACAGAAGAATGACACTGATGACAATACCAAATAAATATCAATATAATTTGAATTATGTGGTCAAAAAACAAGAGTGTAATGCCCTTGGGTACTAAGCACCAATGATAATAAAAAAATTCTCTAGGCTACTAATACATCACATGCCATTCTGAGACACCCTCCACATCCAGCACTAGGGTGGGAAGAAACAAATGGTGCACAGAAGGCTTCCTCATTGCTTGTCATTTTCTCACAACACTGGTGAGGGCTTAGCTACAGCTTAGAGGGGAAGCTGTCAGGCCTCGCCCCATATAAACCTTTTGGGGTCAAGTCCTTCCAGTCACTCAGGAAAGTCTTGCACTCAAGGTAAAGCTGTGTTTGTCCGTCTGTGGATCGAAGGAGCTCAATTGCAAGTGTGTCTGGTGGAGGACTGTGTGTGTGTGTGTTAAGAGTGAAAGAAGATGGAGTCAAGATAATGGTTTCCATGCTGTCCACCACCATCAATGCGTAGAAACTAAGGATCAATATGGGAGAATGAAGTAGATGAAAAATGAAGACATAGAGGAGAGGAGAAGAAGCATGGTTGAGAAGATGAGGGTCCATGGAAATAAGGAAGGCAGGATTCAAACACCATGGAAACCAGTATCCCATCCCAGCATAGCTTTGCCTTTCCCATAGAGACCAGAGACCATGTTCTGTTGCTGCGCCTCAAGGTAAGGAACATAGGTGTTTAGTGAGGCCCCATTCTCACCTGTGGAGGAAGACCAGTGCTTTAGCCACACCCTGCCTTGCCCAACATGCACTGCTAAGGTCCTGAAGGTTGCACTACAGAAAGGCTACTCAGTAGACCAGCCACCCAAGATGCTCATTTTTTACTCTACCAGAAAATGTTCACGTGCTTCTAGAAACTTAACAAACTGAAAGTCTTGCAAGTGTTCTTAGGTCTGCTTGGGTGTGTTGTAGTGACAAAGGGAAGGAAATTAGCATAATAGATCTGTCTACTCTACTTTAGGTAAAGGAAGGTTCATGACTGAGCTACAAAGTGCATCTCTGTGGGGAAATAAGAAAGACTAAGCTAAAGTAGCGTTATGAGGAAATGGACAACTTCTACTGCACAGCACTCTTTGAATAAAAATAAGATTCAAGCTACTGGTGAATCACAGAGGCAGAACCAATGGGAAGGTCATGACAGCCAGCCTTGGGACCTTTCTTGTGTGACTGGCACCTCAGTGGGCCCTCATTAATTAATTTATTTATTTAACTTTTTTGTTGCCACTGGCCAGTGCTCTTGTATATATATATATATATATATATATATATATATATATATATATATATATATATATATATATATATATATATATATATATATATATATATATATATATATATATATATATATATAAGCCTTGTGCAATCAAATTTAAGTCATCATTTCTCTCTTACAAGTTGTCACTTCCCTCATGTTTTGTGCTGGTACTATTCAGACTAGTGACTCATGCCTCTGTAGTGCATCACTAATTTAATAACCATCTATCTACTGAAAGAAAAGTATCTCAACTGCCATTAACTCTTTCACTGCTACATAACCCACTCACTGCCACACAACATTTGCAAGCTTCATGAAGTCAGTTGGTGCTAGTCAGTCTGTAGTAAATAAAGTAATAATTCTAATGGTAACTGGAAATTATTTTTAACTCCCTTGATTATGAAAAAAATATAATCCTGAATTTAGTGAGGTTCATTGCAGATACACAGAATATTATCAACTTAATACTTTGATAATGAAAGAGTTAACAAATCTTTTCCTAATTACCAACCACTCTGAGGCACCTTTTCTTGTTTCACAGCCACCTCTAAACATTATACAGCCTAGAAATTGCAAAATGTTCTTTTGTTTTTTTATCTCCTTTCTTGTGGATGATTGTAAAAATTCCATGCATTGCTTCTGGTGGTGTAAACTGTTGTATACTGCAGTGAAAGAGTTAAACAGCAAGGAGTGGAAGGCAGTGAGATGCTAAAATCTAATTGCTGTTTGATGAAAGTCTTTTTATCTGCAGTGCAGCCACTTAGTGTTCCAGATGTCACACACTTAAACAGCACTCAATAACTGTAATCTTCTATACCATAAAGTGCTGGGGAGTTTAAACACTGTAATTTAGCAGCCACTTAGATTTCCAGATGTTACACACTTGTACAGCACTCAATAACTGTAACCTTCCATACCATAAAGTGCTGAGGAGTTTAAACACTGTAATTTGTCTCAGATTAAAACCCAGAGTCACTGCACTGAATAAAAAGACTTAGTGGTGCCATGGAGGGAATAACTATGTGAATTAGTCAACAGTTGAGGAAAGATAAGTAAGATAAGCATAACATATAATGGAGACCAGTAACAAACCCCAAACACATTCCTTTTCATACATCAACTACTCAAAAATTTCTCTTCTACTATCTCTATCATTACAAGCCCTTACTCCCTTCCCTAATATCTTCCTTACCTACTGCCTTCCTTACACCTCCCTGCCTTATCCCTTCATCCTTATCTCCCCCCCCCTCTCTCTCTCTCTCTGGCCTGTATTCTGAAACACTGTTCTCTCTCATCATGACAATTTTCAAAGGCTACAGAGATGATTAATCAGGTTTTCAAGTGTTTACCCTGTTAATAATGTGCAAATCTTCTTAATCTGTCACTGGAACTGTAAAAACATCCTTATAAACCTATGTAACTTCAACTAGAATCTTTTGAAAGTTGAGATATGGCATAGATGTGCTTTAGAATATGGCCCTCTCTCTCTCTCTCTCTCTCTCTCTCTCTCTCTCTCTCTCTCTCTCTCTCTCTCTCTCTCTCACTTACCAAGATGCTTGGCGATGAAGTTGAGCATGAGTCTGTTGTTGATGTCCATAGCTGTGTGAGCGTCAAGAGGGGAGTACACACCCACAAAGGCCCTTCCGATGTTGCCAACCAGGAAAGGGGTGTCACACTGGTTCTGGTGCACTGTGCCTCTGTGTGGTGCAGCGACAAGAAGGTCAGGGTGCAGGAGTGATTGAGGTGAAGGGAAAGTTAATTGAATGTTCTTAAATTATCACATATCCATACAACACATGGAGGGAAAGTTTACATAATCATACACAGCTTTCTACTTACTCTCTACCTCCCCAATGAGAGTTAACCAGTATTCCCAGTCTTTCATCCTTTATACAAAGCTTTTTATGTTCTCTCTACTTTCTGTTCATCTCCCTAATGAAAGAGTTAGCCAGTATTCCCAGTCTTTCATCTCTTTTTACTCGCAAACTCTGGAGCTCTAAGCCTGAACTCTTCTTTATAATTTTGGATATCCTTTTTTGGCAACTCTCTTTTGGGACTGGCATCTTCAGTAGTCCTTCCATTTTGCCACCTTTTAGTTGGCCAGAACCACTCTTACATTAAAAAGAAGCTACATTATAATAAACTCAACCACCTCACACTAAATGCATCAGTGACAGAACAGAGGATAAGTGGCAGATCCTGTAGCTAAGATCGACTGGCTGAAATCACCACAAGGGATTGGGCTAAGGCGTCAGGTACAAAAATTAAAAAGCGAGTGTGGCAGTTCCTTTAGCTGAGGTTAACTGGCTGAAATCACCACAAGATATCATAGCAAGGCATCGTAACGTAAACAAGATGAAAGAACAGAGAACATACTTGATAGTGACAAAAGTGGTGCTGTCGGCAGGGAGGGAACTCATGGCCTGCAGGTTGGCATCAGACTGGAATGCCTCGGTGGAGATGCAGATGAGAGGCTGAGACACATTACCACACACCTCTGTCACTTGGTCCTTGATTGGGAACATCCATGGGTCGAGTGATACACCGATTCTGCGGAGACGTGATGTTATAAAAATTGTGAGTGAGGGTGGAAGGAAGGGAGCAGGATATGATGGTGATAGTGAGGACAATATTCTGAAACTCCACTACATTCTGCAAGCTCTAGTTGAAGCTACAAGGGTTTTTAAGGATGTTTTTAAAGTTCTAGTGACAGATTAACAACATTTCTACATTATTAACAGGAGAAACACACTTGGGACCTGACTGATCATCTCTGTGGCCTTTGAAAACAACTGAGAGCAAAGTGTTTCTAATTGCTGGCCTGAGTGGTGGTTGTGATGATGCTGAGAAGTACGAGGATGAATGGAGAAGAATAGGAGGAGGTAGTGACGGTGAGTGATGGTAGTGGTGGTGGTGGTGGTGACAGGTCAGAGGAAGGATGGAAGAGAACATGCAATATTAATAGTAAGAAAAGGTGTAGTTATAGCCAAAAAGCAAGTAACATACACTTATTTCCACTGTGTTAAGCATTTCCCAGCAATTATCAGTCCTCTGGGCTAGTGAAAAGTGCATTCCATATTAACTTGTCCTTAAGAGTATTTGTGACTGATTTCATGTGTCTGGGCTACTGAAAAATGCTTTGGATGAAAATTCTGCTTCTCCCCCAACATGATATCCATCCACAAAGACAAAAAAAACGAGATATAAAGCAGAACGCACTTGAATCTCTTATCTGTTGCAAGTGTGGTGATGGCCGTGACACCCCCAAAAGAATGGCCGCTCATGACAGGGTGGGAGAGGTCCAGGGCATCACACAGCTGCTGCAGGTCGAAGGAGGAGGGCAACTCATTCTTGGCCTGCCCCTCATTCAGCTTGTGCAGGGTGTCCAGTGCTCGGATGCTCTCCTCTACTCGCACCTTGATCTGAGGGGGACAAGAGGAGGTGTTGGTTAGGTTAGGTAAGGTTAGAAATGTGTCTCTTCTTGGTACACCTTCTTTTTATCTTCCTACACTAATACATTACTTCTGTTGCTCTCTTCTACTCACACCTTAATCTGAGAGGGCCAAGGTGTTAAAAGTCTTTCCTTGGTACTTGGTTAGGTTAGGTTAGAAAAATGTCTCTCCTTGGTATGTCTTCTTTTTATCACCTACACTGATACTTTACTACTATTGGTCTTCCCAACTCACACCTTTACCTGACTGTGAGAGGAGGAGGCATCAATTGTCTATCCTTGGAATGCCTTGTTTTTATCCTCTAACACTGGACCCTTGCCACTACCATATCTGAATTAGTGATTATAGATATAGTGATGGGATAAAAACAATGGTGAAGTTCATAATTAAAAAAGAGGGAGGAGGAGAAGATGCAATAATTGTCTTCCTTCAATATCTATGGCCTTGTGACTGCCATTCTTCAACTAGCAATTTCAAGACTAGAGATAAGATTGAAACAATACTAAATTTCATAATCAATAAAGAAAGCCACAAAACTAGTGATTTTTAAGACTCAATGACTGTACAGTGACATATTCAACACATACACAAACACATACACACACACCTGCTGGTTTCTAAGTTCATATTCCTTGACATCAGGAGGCAAAGTCTTGAAGAGAATATAGTCTCTCTTCCCGTCTTCATTGAGGACAAAACTTGCACATGCTGAGCTGTCCCTGCAGGCAAAACACAATACCATTAATACCAACACTCCACTACACACCCTGCAAACAGCCTGGCCTTCATGCACCTACAGGAAGTAAACTAATGTCAGAACAAACACCTTTAATATCAACGATCCACTATCCACGCACTGCAAATACCCTGGCCTCAAGCACCTACAGGGAGTAAACTAATGCCAGGTTGGAGGAACACCAGCACAAGTAAAGTAGTCAATAGAGAAGTGACCTCAAGAATTCACCTCCTCTGCCTTTATTAATCTTTATCAATATATTTCTTCAGCTGGCAATCCCTTACAAAACCTGCCGACAGATTTTTCACTGGATTAAAGTATGACTGCAAAGAAGTCCTGAACACAGTGGGAGTGAAAAAAAGGTTACCTATTTGACTTTTGGCTATGAATGTACATCTTTCTTTACTCTACTATGGAACTTTGCTACTGATCCTTCTTGAGTCTTTGGTTCAAACAGGTACAGCTTTCACTGACGATATAAAAACACGATGACACCTCAATGGAAACAGAAAAGAGGAGCTTACAACACCTGATGTCTGAGGGTGCTCATTAGAACATCATCTTGCCCTGTATTCACCACCACCACTCCCTTATCATAGTGAAAATACCATCCACAGAAATAGAAAACTGGAAATCAAGATCGTTAATATACTAAAGTGTTTGTCATAGCATTATCTTCCCCTGTGGCTTACAATAACTAATATCGGAGGTCCTCTTTATATCACCCAGCCCTTCATTATCACCACTCAGCTGTGACAATGAATATGCCAACCAGAGGAATAAAGAACAGGAAATTAAGATGAATAATACACACAGGCATTCATTGTAACATTATCTGAAGGTGCTTGTCTGAACATCATCTTCCTCTTCACCACCACCACCACCACCCACCTGTGCTCCACCGCGGCCACCACAAAGCCATGAGAGGCCAGCTCGGAACAGACGGTGCTGTAGATGGACCGGTTGGCACTCAGGCCGTGTGAAAAGACCACCACTGGCCACTTTCGAGTCTTCATCAACCCGGCCTCCCACACTGCAGGGGTTGCCACGTTTCCTGGGAGTGGTGTTTGTTTTGGTTATGCGGTGATGGCTGTGGTGGTGGAGAATTGAAGGTGATGGTGGTGGTGGTGATAGTGATGGTAGCAGTGACTTGGTAGTGGCAATGATGATAGTGGTGATAATAATGCTAACTTCAGTGTTGTCTGGATTGTGGTGGTAGAGAATGGTGACTAAGATGATGGCAGTGGTGGTGATAGTGATGGTAGCAGTGAATTGGTAGTGATGGTGATGATAATGGTGGTGAGTTCAGTGTTACCTTAAGCTGATATGATGGTACAGGCTTAGGTCAGATCATTACAAGGGCCACAGAACATCATACTCACTCATTTTCCAGTTAAAGAGCATACTGAAGAGAGAAGGAATGGAGGGAGCGATGAAGGACGCCAGCCCCCTCGTGTACTCGTCTCCCAGAAACCATGGCGTCCAATTGTGTGCCTGAGCCTGGGGGGGAAGGAGAGTGAATGGGTGTATCATGTATTAGAGTTATGAAGGGAGAACTGAGTAGGGAGTGTTAGGGGAAAGGTATGTAGATAAAGAGGTGATCTATTTAGAGATATGAGAGATGTATGGCTAAGAGGAGGACTGTGAATTGAATGTAGTATTACTATTAGTAGTTTAAATACCATTAGTGCATTTATTATTGTAAAATGTATGTAGATAGATGGAAAAGGCAAGCAAAAAAGGAGCAGAATGAGGTAAATAAAGATCAGTATGTCTTTTTTTAATTTATACAAAGAGGTTACTCTGTATTTATGGGGTGACAGCATGGTGATATATGTAGATTTTTTATACTGGCTGATAGTCAAGGTCAGGTACACTCCACTTGTGTACCTGACTAAGGTGTGATTATGATGCAGTGTACCTTAAGTTTCCTGTCAGGGTTACTCTGTCACTCCTCCTCACGGCTCCTTCCTTTAGACTCATTTATCAGTGCCTCAAAATCTATCAGTATGTTACTACAGTATAAAGAGTAAATGTGTAAGTAGCTCGATGCATCTTTAACCAACACCCATGCCTCACCAAATACCATATTCTGAAACACTTCTTTGCTGCATCTCCACTGCTTTCAAAAGAGTCTAGTTAAAGTTAAATGGGTTTTTAAAGGCATTTTATAGTTCCAGTGATAGATTAACAAGATTTCTACATTATTAAGTGGAGAAACACAAATGAAAACCTGGCTAGTCATCTATGTGGCCTTTCAAAACAATCATTGTGAAAAAGCAAAGTGTTTCAGAATGAGCCTCAGCACAGTGCCTGCCAGTGACTGCTGGGGATGTCGTTGCCTCACCTGCAGGTTGGAGACTTTGCAGGGGTAGTAGAGGCGCATCAGGGTACCGTCCTTGCAGCGCCCCATCATGATGTCCACACAGCCCACCACATGAGGCCCTGCACACACACACACACAATAATTATAAGAGGACACAGTAAGAAATTGTACAAAAAAAAAAAAAAAAAAAAAAAAAAAAAAAAAAGTGAAGATGTGAGAAGATAGTTCTGATGGAGCAATAAGCCAATGGAATCCAATGACTGATCAAGTTGTGTGTCTAAGGAGCAATCACAGCTTTAAAGATAAATATGACAAATTAGCTTTACATTACATGCTTGACTCAATCCTGTAAAAGTACGATTAGGTAAGAACACACACACACACACACACACACACACACACACACACACACACACACACACACACATGGATGCAAAAAGAACAAAATTAAAGCTTGCTTGTCTGTTTTTCAACTCATATCCAATGCATACATATAATTAGGTTGATATCAACAACTGCCTGTATGCACACACACACACACACACACACACACACACACACACACACACACACACACACACACACACTAAAGTACAGCTGCTTGGAATGAGTTTGACACAATGTAATATCTACAAAACCATCCATGGATTTAGCAGTAAGCTGGATAAACATTGATAGAGAGATAAGACAACCTAACCTTTACTTAAATCCCGTACATATACTAAACCTAAAACAACACATACACGCACCTTGCGGGATGGGTGTGTGGGTGGTGAACCGTGGTGCCTGCCAGGCTGCCATGGTGCTGAAGGCAGAGTTCCGCAGCGATCCCAGCATCAGCAGTGCCGCCTAGCTATCTGAAACACACCACAACACATGGGAACTCCTTATATTTGTGAATAAATCATTGAGTTGTCCTTATCTGTTTTCCCTGATGAAGAAAGTGTTTTTGTCAAGTAAACCCAATCAGTGACTCAGTACAATTTGACTGCACCAAGTCACTGATTGGGTTTACTTGACAAAGCACATACACATTCATATCTTAGTAGTTATAACTCAAATTGTATCTCTATTGCAAGTAGAGATATAACAATGCACTGAGTCACTGATTGGGTTTATTTGACAAAGCAAATACACATTTATATCTTACTAATTATAAATCAAACTATCTTTATTGAAGCATCACACACAACACCCACTTAATGAGGTGTCCTGCTAGTCTACTTAGCAGCACCTACCCAGCCTGCATCACCCAGCCTGCTTCCCTCACAGCCCAGACACACACACACATTGCAATAGTAAGAGCTTTAGCCTTATCTGTGAGACATGATAGAGATCTGACAAGTGACAAACAAACCACTCCTCTCCCCCAGTGCACCTCATCATGGCCACATTATCAGCTCTGCCAAAGTTCAATGTTTTCAGGGAACAAAGCAACAAGGGTGGTATTACAAGATGTTGATGACTGCAGTGATTACATGACAATGGTTATGATGATATGATCTTATGCACATTAATAGCAAGAAATAATAACTCTTTTGAAATATACTACTACTACTACTACTACTACTACTACTACTACTACTACTACCATCACTACTACTACTATTACCGTTGTCACTACCTATATGACAAAGATCCCCCTTAAAAGAAGACAACCCAGGCACATGAAGCCCATCATGGCAGGAATACAACACAGAAGGTTCCCAGTCCCCTCACTCTTTCTTTTGGTCACCTTCAGCCATGCACTGGGAATGTACCAGCAATATTCCTGCAACCTGAGAAAAAGTGTCTGGGAATAATAACAATGGGAATGGGAATGAGAATAGGAGAATGTACAA